>NC_056726.1:1115932747-1115996922 GCF_019279795.1 Protopterus annectens
TTTGACAATCTCATATAGACCCGGTTAGAAGTGCCAGACAGTAGGCTCTGGGCACTAACAACTGATGTATTACCTCATCCCCTCATCCTCTAGCACCCCCTCAGGGGTAAACTCTCAATACAGTAACCCTTCGTTCCAGTATACAGACTCCCCCTTTCCTTGAGAATCAGGTGCCTCCTTAACTACCTCCCTCAAGCCTCTTAGTGTAGGGTCCAAAAGTTGAGCCTGTCTCAACTCTACTTTTGTGACCATTCCCAGCTCTCCTTCCACAGGAAGTCTGGTATCTTCTGACAGCAGTCCCTCATTGTTAGTCTGGGTGCTACCACTCACCTCTACCTTTGCAGTCACTCTGTCCAAGGGAAAATCAGTACCTACCAGCAGCTGTGGCTCACTTTTAGGCTCACTGCTACAGGGTAGCTGCCTCCCTGAAATAGCCACCTCACTAGCCTTGGTTTCTGGTATGGGGTCAGTCTAGGTCTCCCCAAGCTACCAGACCCACATGCCTGTCTCCAAGTCTGACTGCATGCACACAAGGTGCTGCATTATCAAAATAATTCCTTATCAAACATCTGCAGGGATATCCTCAAGCACACCTACTTGCTTGCTTCTTTTTCTACCCTCCCAGTCAAGGTGAATCCTGGCCATGGGTACTTGGAATGGAGTCCCTCTTAATGCTCTGATTGGAGTGGAATGTCCAAACAAGTACTGTTCCTTTTAACTACTGCAGGTTTCACAATAGTTATGTCAGATGCTGTGTCTCTCTTAGCAGCAGCCTTTTTTCCATCCACTAAGATAGGATATAAATGCCAGTGATAGTCTGGTACCCCTGTTATCTCAAGACAACTTACAACTGGCATACTGTTATTCCCACTTGCTGGCTCCCCCACTTTTTTTCCCACCTTGCCTCTATGGGCAACTGTGTGCTACATAGCCCCACTGACTATATTTAAAACAAATAACCCTTGATCTTGACTGTGTACCTGAACTAGTGACTTCCCCTGTTACTGGTGGACTCTGTTGGAGTAGTTTAGCCTGCCCACCATGGATTCCCTAATATTCATGTGCAGCACTGGGTATCCCCTTCTTGTAGAGTGATGCCCTACTTGCTAAGTAGAGATCCCCCTTTTTCCCCAACTCAGCAGCAGAGCTACACTCCTGGTTTGCCAACTAGATTCACATGTCCTCAGGCAAAGTGCTAAGAATTTGTACCCTCACCAAAAGGTCTGCTAGCCTTTCAAAAGTGGTGACCTAACACCCACTCACCCACCTATGAAAATAAGTGCCTAACTCAGCAATATAATTGATACACTTTCATCTCCCTTGTGTCTATGCTCACAAAACGTTTTTTCTGTAAGCTTCAGGTGTTAACTTATAGCATTTCAGTAAACATTGTTTTACTTTATCATAGTATAAACAATTAGTATCAGGCAATTTAGAAACAGCAGTTACAGTCTTTGCCATGAAGTAAGGTTTCAGGAGCCATACCCAGAGCCCTTGGTCAGCATTATACTGTTTACATACTCTTTCAAATATATCAATAAAGCTATCAGAATTATCACCCTCTGTAACCTGTTGAAGAAATTTACTGACCTTTATTTCTTCTGAGGTTTGGCTATTCCCTTCCTCATTTCATCCATGACTCTGGCGAACAGTCATCATCTCACTCTCATGTTGACACTACTTCTCATTTTCTTTAGCCTCCAAACAATTCAGTTTCTCCTTTTCTTTGGCTTCCGAATGCCAAAGTCTCTCTATTGATCTAATTACATCTGTTTCTCCTTTTCTTTGGCCTCCAAACACTGCAATCTCCCTGCTGATTCTAATTCCAAATGATTGGCCTCCAGTTCAAGTCTCTTTACCTCCAGATGGATTTTTAAGTCCTCTGAGGAAAAGGTGAACTGTTGTGTTTCTGAAGGCTGCAAATCCCCATCACCAGACTGGTTGTCTTCCTGGTTGCTGGTCTGAGCTGTGACTAAGGCTGAAATAATTTCCTCTTTAGTCAGGTTGGCATGCACTAGTCCTTTGGCTTTACACACCTTGGTGAACTGGTTCTTTGTCAACTTGCCATAATCTTCTGCTGACATCCTTGCCTGCTTTCTCTGACAAAACTAAACTAACAAAAAAATAAATAAGTAAATAAAACTGTTCTGAAAATGAAACTCTGTATGTTTACCTTGTGGCTGCTGAGAGTACACACACCTTTAGTGACAACTGACTACAGGTTGCTGAAATTCAATTAATATCCACACCACTGCTCACCAATATATGATGTCCATGCTCTGGACCAGTAATCAAGGAGCCTTAATTCTCACTACTGACACTGGAGAGGACAGTCACTTGGAACAAAAAATAGAGACACATAGTATTTTCAGATGCAGATCTCTGTGCCAAGCACTATTTCCCTTAAGAGAAGACAGGGGAACACACTCATTCCAGGGGATAGGTTTCTCTCTTGTTCTCTCCAGGCCCCTAATAAGACTCCCCACTGGCACAGCTGTTGAGCTGAGTCCTCAGCCGAGTGTTTCAAGCCAAGTCCTCCACCACCCTCTCTACAAAACCAGTGCTCTGTGCACCTGCTTCAAGCAACTGACACACACACACACACACACACACACACACACACACTCACACACACACACACACACACACACACACTCTTTGAGATTTGATTCACGCAAACACACACACACACACACACACACACACACACACACACACACACACACACACACCTGGGAAAGGCTGGCACAAAATTACTAGTTCTACTACCTTTGCCCAGACTATAAGGTAGTTATACTGCCACCAGCCAAATACTCTAAGGCTCTTACAAGGGTACACAATTATACTGAGTAAAATGAATATTAATACAAATGGTAATGATTTTCCAATGCAGCAATGCTTTCAGGAGGGGCCACAGTGTCACCAAATAAATATAAGTACTCTCAAAGGTTAAAATATTCTCTGAAAGACCAGCCAAAATTAAAAGTTTAACTATATTTAATAATAAGTAATAAAAGAACATGAAAATACTAAATATCTATTTACAATAAACACAGGAGTTTCAGACACAGGAAATATTAAAAGTAAGACAGATGGATAGATTCACACAGATACAGAAAAAAACAGTACTTAATTAATCTCACTTATCTAAATAATTATTATTCCTGGTTACTTACTAAAGCAAGGCACGATGAAGTAGGTGAGTGATCATTCATTGTCAGGTTTCAAAAACAGACTGCCCTGAGACTTCTGCCTCATCTAGTATTAAAACATCACTCCAGTACTGGATTACAGACTGAAATCACATACTTCTGGTTATCTGAATCTGGTTCCCACACTACCCCATTTACTAGAAAATGAACCAGAATCTAACACATAGGTGTTATAATACACACAGACAGAACTTTGCTGAGATGTGTTACAGTATCTAGAAGGTATAATACCTTTTCAAACCTTCCACCCTTCCAGGGTATCAATTATTTCACCCCTAAGGACAATACAGTAGGATTTCTAGTCCTGATTCTGACAGACATTTTGTCTCTGGCTGCAATCAGAATTGTAAGATACAATCTTTATGGCTTAAACTAGGTATTTTAATTTCAGACTATTTTTCAAAGTTAGCTGGATTGAGATTAAATTCTTCTCTTCTGGTATGCTCTGTTACAATATATTAATTTCAACAGTTACAATACAGTCTAGCATACAGGTGCATTTATTTTCTGTCTAGCAGGACCCAGTGTTGGTACATTTGTAACACAAGAAGCTTTACAAATACATTTTCAACACAAGCATGTGTACAAATCAGTTTGAGATACAAATGACATATAATACTATACAGAACTCCAGCTAGCTATGGTAGCATATATTAAACCTCCACTACCCTACTTTTCCTGGCATAGCTGGCAATATCTCACATCATCACATTCCCAAAAAACAAACTTCTCATATTTCTTCCTAAATATCTAATATTTCTTAATGACAAATATAAAATATTTTCTCTTAAGCTGCTTGGTGTTTAAAAATATGATCAAATGAAATTTGGCCTTCATATTCAAAATTGCATAAGTACAACTCACCAAAAACATGATATGCTGTATAAATGAAAGAAATTACGAAAACCTCTCGAATAATACTTGCCAAAATCTATCTCATACAATCTCTATTCTATGCTTCCCCTAGTCTCACTTTTTAAATTTCTCCAAATCTTTTGGGTTATTAATACCATGATGGGATGGACCACATTCCTAAGTGAAAGCATGATTAAAGCTTATGAAATGAGTATTATTTCAGTCTTTGATGTCAGCCAAAAGTGCTCGCAATGTGCCCAGTAGTGACTCCTTCGGCAATTTGTACAGAGTTACATTTATTGGTAGCATATCTAAATACGATTGTAGATTCTTTTTTATAATGCCCATTGGTCCTACTACTATTGGAACTGTCTGCATATTTTTCTTCTACATTGCTCTCATTTCTGTCTGCAAATCCTGATATTTTATGATTTTGTGTCTCGATGTACGCAAGGCACTGTAATCACTGGGTGTGGCAATATCAATGATCAATGCTACTTTTGTCATCTTTTCTTGGACCACTATATCCGGTTTTCTAGCATCTATCTTTTGAAAAGTTGGTAATGGATGATCCCATGTTATGTAGACTTCTTCATTTTCTACGATGTTTTGTGGCTCATGTTTCCAGTGTTTTTCAGCCACTTCAGTATCATAATGTTTCGCAATTCCCAGTGCAACAGTCTTGCCACATTATTATACCTTTCAGTATAAAGTCCTTCTGCCATTAGTATGCTGCAACCAGCAACGAGGTGTGCAACTATTTCCAATTCAGTTTTACAAAACCTACATTTGTCTGTTTCTCCCACATGTTCAATGGACTTCGTAAACCAATGTGCACGCAGGCCACAATCTTAGGATGCCGATATTAACCTTTCATCTCTTGGTTTGAATTTGCCTCTCCTCAACCATTCCAGCATTCATTCCTGATCAACATGAGGTTCTTCCTGAAGTTTTCTATACTTGCAACTATATTTATGCATTTTTCACATTTCTTGCCTTCTTATTTGGTCCTTCACCTTATATTCTTTCTTTTGTTTTTTGGCGCATTCAGTTGCTGCCTGATTTTTATCTACTTCTAGTTTAAGTTCCATTCCTGCTCTATGCCAATATGCTTCTGCTTGTTTAAGCAGAGAAGTCATCTTAGATTTATTCTCCTCATGTTTAAAAACTTTCACTACATTTGGGTCTTGTAAGGTCAGCAGATATCTGTGGAATCCCACAAATGCAGATCTATACATATAATCGATTTTCAAGGAGGCCCATCCCTACTTCAGAACAGGGAATATATCATCTTGGTATGCACCGATTTTTATAAATCATTTGGTGAGCATGAAGCATCCATCTTGTTTTCTTATCTACTCTATCCAACTTGTTTTGGGGCCAGTCAATTACTCCAAAACTGTAAGTTTGGACAGGAAGAGCAAATTGGTTTATAGCTTGGATTTTGTTACTGTCATCATCTCCCTAACAAACTACTCCATTTCTTCTTCTTCTCTTTAACAATCATTTCCTTTTCTCTTAAGAATGATTTATTTTCTATCTCATTTCTCAAAATAAATAGTTTTTATATATTAAATATAAGTACCTGAGTTTAACAATCTTTCTTTCTCTTGAGAATGATTTATCTTCTGTCTCATTACATGAAAAAAAATGCCTTTATATGTTATACATAAATACCTGAGTTTATATATATATATATATATATATATATATATATATATATATATATATATATATATATATATAATATATATCCACCTGAGTTTTATAGGAACATAGGATAATAGTAGGTTACTGGGCTAATGGCCCCAGGACCCTTACAAGCCTAGCCAAGTTCAACCCATGTTCCCAAGCGTGTCTGTTTCAATCAGAGTCTAAGATCATCACCTATTGTCCCTGTCCTAGAGGGACACAGGTGGAACCCCCCCGACATGAATTTTTGGTAATATCAAATCGTCCAAATTGCACTGAAATAGGGCCAATGTGGGGCTTTGTTTAACATGAATAAGAAGCTTGTTCCAAAGGTAGGATAACATCTGTGAGACAAATCTGCCTGTCGAGCAAGTTCTGTTGATGTCACATACCATTTTAAGGTCCTTTGAGTGAGTGACCAGTGTGCCATTTGACTTGAGAAGGTGCAGCATTTCCATCAAAGCTGGGTGAGAGATTTCTCTATATGCAAGACACGGGTTGCTTTTGCACAGTCTGTATGACACAGAGTAAAAGTGACAACGATTCCAGTCTATTCGCATTTGACAGATCTCAAATACCCTGGATTTTCTTCATAAAGAACCTTTGTGGTCTGTCCAGTTGCTGCAGATGTTTGGAAAGGAGCATACCAAAGGGAGTTTTGTACTCTATTACTGGCCTGATGAAGGAAGAGTACGGGGGGTTATAACCTCTTTTTTTTCTGGAGGCAATGCCCTTGCTTATGAGATGAGCAATACAAAATGCCCTTCTTACCACTATCATCTGCTGCTTCTCAATATTCTGTTATATCACTTTATTAATTGTAACCACTCAGTTCATGCCTCATCCCAACTTTTTCACCCTTTTACAACTCATTGTCTACTGATAATATCTTACAATCAGTTATTGTATTCTGTTTGTCTTAGTTTATCTGTTTATCCTCTGTCCAACTCTATATTCTTAACTCCAACTATACTGTTTTATTGTTCTTGGGGATTTAAACATTGACTGGAATACTTGCTCTTGTGAAACCCCCACAACCCACATGAACCTCTATGGATTTACTCAAATCATAACCTCCCCCACCAGGACAGGAAAATCCAATAACAAGAAAAGTACCCTCGACTGGATACTTGTCAATACCCATCTTCAATCCTATAAATCAGGCACTTTTGCCTGATGACTTAAGTGACCACTATCTCACCTATGTAATCAAGCTCAAAGTAGACTGCTCCTACCAACCCACATATAGAACATTAAGAAACAACAAGAATTTTATCCTCACCAAGTTTCAAAATGAAGTTAAGGCATGCAACTGGTCAGTACTAAAAAGTCTCCCCCTAGATGAAGCAGTAGCATACTTTCACCAAATTCCTTGCTATTCTTAACTCCCATGCTCCTAGCAGCTCTAGTAGAACCAAAGTTAATATTGCACCATGGCTTTCTAAAGATACCAAAACCAAAATTTCACTCACAAACAAAACTTGGGCCACCTACCGAAAAAAAAAAAGCCCAACTTGATCAACTAAGTTTCAGACAGCTAAGGAATGACACCAAAAAATCCATAACCTTAGACAAAAAGAACCACTACTACCATCTACTGCAAAAACAGCAAAATAAACCTCAAAAGTTCTGCGCAGGAATAAACAAACTACTCCATCCAGGCCAAACAGCCACTTCATCCCCCTCAGCTTCCCAACAAAAATCCCCAGTAGACATTGCTAATAACTTCAACAGCTTCTTCACAGAGACTAGTCTCTAGCCAGCCAACTCTCTCCCAATGGCTCTAATTCTAATGCAGCTACACCCAGTACCCAAACATACTTTACCTTCCAACTTGTTCCTACTTAACTTATTAATGCCCCACTTAAGAAACTAAGACCCACCACCCTGGCTGCCGACCTCCTCCCAGCAGACTATCTGCAAAAGGCTGCTGACACCATAGCATACCCCATCTCAATCTTGATCAACAGAGCTATATCTGAAGCTACTGTACCCACTATATGGAAAATCTCCCATGTCATACCTCTCCATATTCTGTCACCTCAAGCTAAAATTATGGAGAAGTGGGTACAGATACAGCACATGCACTACCTCACACAGAACAAGCTGTTGTCCAAATTTCAGCATGGCTTTAAACCACACCACAGTACTACTTCTGCCCTCCTCTCTCTCTCTAATGTCGTTAATCATAACTGCAATAATAACAAACTATCCTCAGCACTCTTTCTAGATCTAGCCAAGGCTATTGACATGGTTGACCACAAAATGCTTACAAATAAATTGAAGGCCTTCTCTTTAAACATCCATGCACTCCAATGGTTTCAATCCTACCTGCAGGGCAGGCAACAGGCAGTCCTATGGCAGGACAAGCTATCATCTCACCTACCCATCACATTAGGAGTTCCCCAGGGCTCAGTACTAGGGTCCCTTCTTTTCTCCATCTTTATCAATGACCTTCATTCAGTCAGCTCAGATGCTACCTGCATTCAATATGCAGATGACTCCACCTTGATTTGTTCTGACACCTCACCCGCTACATTATTTACATTAACCCAAAATACTTTCAAAACAGTGGAAAAATGGCTCTCCAATCAGCATCTAATCCTAAACCCTAACAAAACTAAGCTGCTCCTCTTCTCCCCCACATGCAAGCCGCCCCTGCCATCCTTCAACATAACCTCTAACACTGGCACTATCATCTCCCCAGAAGCCCAAACTAAACTACTGGGTGTCATAGTTGATAACCTGAAGTTTGATGTGCATATCAATCAAACTATCAAAAACCATAAATAAAAAACTTGGCTGTCTTTACAGAATCAAACTTTTCCTTACCCCACTTGCTCGAACTTCAATTGCCCATTCCCATCTGCTATCAACTCTTCTCTATGCCTCACCTCTATTCTCCAACTTAAACAAAACAGATTTTAATAAACTATCATCCTACTATAACCACATTGCCAGATTTGCTACTAGCTCAGCCTACCAGACACACCACTGTCAGAACTTAAATCACCTGGGATGGCTTGAACTACCAGGCCTCTGCAGTTCAACCAGCTAATAGTGGCACATAAAGTCCTTTCCCAACCAAAAAATACACCTGCACTAAAAAATATGATCAGCCTGTACACCAGCACCTGGCCTCTGCGATCATCCACTAGACTCCTAGTTCAAACATACAAATCCAACTACTCAGCTGGGGACTCCCTGTTTGCCAACTCTGTTGGAAAAACATGGAACAGGCTCTAAGCTGACTTGACCCTAGAACCCTCACTAACTCACTTCAAAAAAAACTCAAGAAATACTTCAAAACTCATTGGTTATGTCCTTGCACTAACCCCGACTAGTGACTTCTCTATTTCTTAGGTGCCTTACTCTCAACTACTTCTAACTTTTTTCTACCACTCCATTTCAGGAAGGGTAAATTGTATAACTGCTACTCAATGTTTCTTAAAGCTGAATGTAATGTTATGTATGTATAACTTTGAAAATGTTATGTTTTGTAAAGTGTTTTATAATAAGTTAGTACTATATGTGTTAAATGCTGGTATTGCTTATGACTGTAATCTGCTTGAGGCTAGAATTTACTAAATGTTCAATGTATATTATTATCTTGGAGCTTTTCTCCCCAGGCCTCCACTGAAAATGGACATATATCCAGTCAGACTATCCTGGTCAATAAATGTAAACAAACAAAAATACCAAAATAACCCACATGGTAAGAGCTGCTGGAGCTAGGTCTGACTTTAAACCGGTTACAACTGGCGTTCCCCAGGGCACAGTCCTAGCACCCCTCCTGTTCAACATATACTTCTCAGAGGTACAGGCAAGCACAGGAGGACTATGGCTGACCATGTTCGCAGACGACTGCAAACTAGGGGCTATAATTGACTCTCTGGCTGACACAGACATCCTCCAAAAGGGTCTCATTGAGACAGATACCTGGTGTCAAAACCATGGTCTCAAGCTAAATGCCAAAAAGTGCATAATCATCCACTTTGGAAAAACAAAGTACCCTCAAACTACCACATAGGTGGTAGCCCCTAAATACAGAAGACGTAATAAGGGATCTGGGGACCAAAGTAGACAGTAACCTCTCCTTTGATAATCACATTGCCAAAGTGGTTAGAAAATCCTTCTATGTGGCCCACCTAATCATAAAAGGGTTTGCATCCAGATTGAAAGAGGTCGCTGGGCCCCTCTAGACATTAATCATCAGACCCATCATGGAGTACAATGCCCTATTTGGGATGTACCTTCAAGACACATGCAACAACTGGAAATACCACAGAAGTACCTCACCAAGAGGATCACTGGCCTCAAGCAGATGCCCTATGCAGCTCAAATGAAGAAACTTCAGCTGTTCTCGATTGTATACTGCCTACTCAGAGGTGATCTCTGCCTGACATACAAGGCCATGTCCAACCCAGAATTGATGGACATACTCCACCTAAAGAAAACCATATCCCCTTGAGCCACACGCTCCAGGGATCTAAACCTCACCACAATAATAAATAGTACACGCTGGAGGGATAGATTCCTGTCCCAGACACTTCCCATGCTCTGGAACAAGATTCCAATCTACAATAGGCAGAGTTCCTCACTAACCCTCTTCAAGAGAAAACTTGATGAGTGGATGGGAAACAGAAATTTTACCCCAGGGATCACTTCAAAGGCTCTGCTGGAACTAATCTAAGGGGGCGGCAAAAGCCAACACATTCCAGCTAGGCTTATGAATGCCTTCGGGCAGATAGCCTAGTACCTACCTATGAACCTAAAATAAAATAAACATAAAATAAATATATATGCATATATATATATATATATATATATATATATATATATATATATATATATATATATATATATATATATATATATATATATATATATCAATATATGGATTCACTACATAATCGCGAAATCTTGAAATACTGAATTACAAAATCTCAAAACTATTTAGCTGAAACCCCTAAATGCCGAAAGACCAAAAGCACGAAATTCAAAATCCTGAACGTACAATACACATACAGCACAAACATACACATGGCCGCAATTGCCCCCCCACTATCAAATATATAATCCTACACTGCAGATAAACCAGGGGTCAAGCCCCCCTGCACCTCCCATGTGGGGGGCTGCACCTCCACACCCCACTACTTAAATATACTAACTTCGAGATCACACAAACAGACACACAAAGGAAACTCACACCCACATATTTTACAGTCCCTCACACACACATATCACAGTCACAACACACACTGACACACACTAAAGTCCCTAACCAACACACTTACACATAGATACTTACCTGAACTTCCACCTATCCATCAACAAACCACAACACCAGAAGCACTACTTCAATATCTCCGAACATCGGGATTTTGAATTTCACGCTTTTGGTCTTTCGGTATTTAGGGGTTTTGACTATATAGTCTTGAGATTTTGGGATTCCATATTATATAGTGATCCCATATATATATATATATATATGTGTGTATATATATATATATATATATATATATATATATATATATATATAAATATATATATATACATATATATATATATATATATATATATATATATATATATATATATATATATATATATATATACGCACACACACACACACAGACACACACACACACATGCACACACACACACACACACACACACACACACACACACACACACACACACACACACACACACACACATATATATATATATATATATATATATATATCTACTTCAGTAGATCAAACTTTTACAAATTCGAACCACAAATGGCCGAGACCCCCCCTTACTTAAATATATCAACTTCGAGATCGTACTACATTGCAGAAAAGGGAAATCTTCCCATTCCGCACTGTACGGCGATCTCCATTCAGTCCGATCAAACTTTTACAAGTTCGAACATGTGGTCTCAGCCATATGAGATGCAAACTTGTAAAAGTTCAATCTACCGAAGGGGACCCATATATATATATATATATATATATATATATATATATATATATATATATATATATATCATTTACCAATATATATGATGTGTATACAATTATATTGTTATGTATATGTTGTTTACCTGTATGATGTGAAACTTTTCTTTCCAACCTCCTTTGAAAATGCGGTTTATGCCCAGTTAGACTTTCCCCATCATCAAATTTCAAATAAGATATAGAGAGATGAAAAGAGAAGAAACTTTAACACAGACCCCAAGGAACATCTCTGTAGGATGTTTCTGAGGCCAATGTATTATTTGGTAATGGAAGGGTAAAATTCTAATTCAGGAGATAACTTTTAAGCCACTGCAAGATACCTTTAAAGAAACCTACCTCACCAATTCTGTAAGGAAGGATGGAATGTTGAACTGTGTTGAAGGTCTTACTAAGACTAAGGAAAAGTGCCCAGTAAGTTTACATTTCTCCATATTAAAGTCAACTTGATCTGCAAATGAGAATATTGCTGTAGTGGTATAACTGTGTCAAAATCCATGCTGTCTATTGCTGATCATATCATACGTTAAAATATTGTAGAGTAGTTGGTTTCAAATGATCTTTTCAAGAATTTTAGTGGGAAGATAACAGTTAGAAATGGGTCAAAAGTCATTAGCTGATGACAGGCTGAATAGGTTTGATAGGAGTATGAGTAATGTAAGTTTAAAGCAGAGGAAGAGCAGTATGGTAGAAAAGAATAAGTTAAACAGAAATACAAGTGGATTGCTAAGTATTTTGATAACTAGTTTGAGAATGTTTGGATGGATTTTATGGAAAAATGGTTGGTAGAAGAGGACCATGTTTTATGAGAGTTGTACATTTTTCTACTAATGGCCTTAAAATTAAATGGTGGGTGCTGAAGATATTTCTAGAGAGGTAGGGAATATTAATCTGAGATGTTTAAGAAATAACGGGCTTGTTGCACAAGGGGTGTTGCACTGGTACCTCTGAGTTCTGAAAGAAGTGATGTCACACGTGAGTGGGATAACTTGAGTCATAAACTTGAATTATAAAAGAGATTAGGTGAAGCAAGATTTTTCAGAGATTTTCAAAATTTCTTGGGATGACCCATATTTGTGGTTTGAATAGTTCTGTAATACTCAGTATTGGCATTGCTAGTGGTAAGCCTAGTTTTCTTTCTAAGTCAATGACATGTATTGTGTTTGTCTAGATTAATGTGATTAGCCTTCCAGCTGGTCCAAGTATTATCCCTTGAGTCTGATAAGCTATCAGATGTTTTCTGTGATCCATGGATTTAATGTCCCTCATCTTCTGATTTTCTTGTTTGGGTAAAGTCTCTCTTATATATGAATAAGAAGGCTGTAGAAAGAAGAAATTACACTAGCAGACTCAGTGCAGTTGTACAGGGTTGACCAGTTAATAGGATGTACGTTTATCAGATGACTTCTTTGGGAAGGTTCTGAACTGAACAATTTGACATGGATTTTGTTTGTTTGAGGCACCAGTTACTATAAATTGGTCAATGTTCCTAAAGAAATTGAGTAGCACATTATATGGGATTTTTTGTCAGGATAATGTAACATTTGCAATATTTGGTCTGGTCTCTTCAGTGATCAGTTGAGTAAAATCATGGAAAAAAGCTACTTTATGTAGCTGTACTTTATGAGGGCCTTACTAATCTCAGTTTAGATCACCAAAAATCAAAACATTTACAATGATTGCATGATGAAGAATAGCAGTTAATGTTGATTCTCTAAGGGTAAAAGAAGAAAAAAGAGGGATGTGTGTCCTCCATGGAGCAACTAAACCAGTAGTCAGTTTGGGTCATTATTAGACATAACAGAAGTAAATCCAACCAGTCAACCATGGCAATTGCTTTATAAAATCATAGATTTTATTCAAAGAAGGAAAATAAACCAAAAAAGCAAAGTTGAAGCACAGATAAGCACTTTCACGCCTTTCTAAACAGGTGCTTCATCAGATCTAAAGACTGTTACAAACAAAACATCTTTTAAACATAGTTACCTCACCACGTCACATGATCTAAGAATTGGTCTTAAAGGGACAGTTCCATTGAGTCCCTTTCTACCATCTGCATGTAATTCTAGATCTACTCCATCTCTTTTCATTCTGTTTTATTCCTTAGATCACATATTCTGTTGCTAGCTGTAAATAATTCCAAAACTAAAATCTTAAAAGTATGGCTGGTGTCATTCTCTAGAACATGTGTATACAGTGCGTTACAAACATAATTTTTCCTGATATCATTTAAATGTTCTCTAATTCTGTCTTTCAAACATCTGCTCATCTTACCTACATAATAGGATTCACATTCCACACAGACTGACACATATACTACATTTTGACTTTTAGAATTTGTGTAAAAACAAAAGACATAGCTTTTCTTACTCACTCTACATGGAAATGTACCTCATTTATCATTATTAGACATGCTGCTATTTTTACTAGCAAAGATGGAGAAGAATTATCATTTTTTTTCCTCCCTGATAAATAATATAAACAACACCTTGAGGAGCTCCAGGCCTATTATCTGAAATCATTGTACTGTTGTTTGGTTAGTATGTAGAGACATATGGAATAGTCTCTTAAACAGTATTCTGAAATGGTAAACACTTTTGTATGGTATTGAGATGGCAATATTTTAAACTAGGGCAATTTGTTGCTAATGCTACATGTTAAGATAACTTAAGGTGAGATTTTGGATATGTGAATGTAAGGGTGGCGAAAGTACTGCATGACTAAGGTTGGGGTGTATGTCACTGACTTTTAGTAAGAATATGATTGAAAGAATAAGCAGTAGTTGTGCAGCCCTTTCAGTTGAGGAGCCAAAGAACAGTATTTTCCTAATACCTTGCACCCAGGCAGACACCCTCTTCTCCCCAGTGTCTGTGACCGTGCATGTGAGTGAATAGTTGAGTGATTCTCTAACTGATGTCGACTGGGTGGGGGATTTGTTCATGTGTGTGCGTGTGTGTGTGTGTGTGTGTGTGTGTGTGTGTGTGTGTGTGTGCGTGTGTTCATGAGAATGTTTACTATGAGTGGTTCACTTTTTTTCTGAATCCTACTGATGGTTAGAGATTGGTTAGATAGGTGGTTGTGGTATATACTGTTCAATTCCTCAGTTATGTATAATACAGAAAAAAGATGAAAAAAGCAAAGGGAATTCAGAATAAATAGTCAATTATATGTCAAGGACCTGACCATGGATGTCCTCCAATATATTCAAATGCAGCTTTTGGAATACAGTATTATAACAAAAACATATCACTACACTGAAGCATGCAAACATGCATCTATCCAAAAGGTACATGAGTTAACAAACAGATGTGGCCATCTGCCAAGATAATCAAAGCCAAATGTCTGAGAAATATATGCTGGTATATTTCCATTATGGAGACAAATACCAGAATTTTGCAAACCAGATTCTGGCCTGTGAGTCAAGATCAAGGTAAAAATCTTCGAGACTCTCAGGTAGTCCACAAATGGGTCTGAACAGAGGGATGGAATCAGCATGAACAGTACAGTAGCATTTCTGGAACTGAATTCATCCTCACCTCTTGGAAAGTACTTTCATGTGGTTGACCCCCATGCAAAAAAATGTGAACCCCATTTGCAAAAATCTCACAAAGATGACACTGAAAAATAAATTGTATTTTATCAAATAAACCTAAAATCATAGAATGTATAAGGTGATATACATGCACACACACACACACACACACACACACACACACACACACACACACACACACACACACACAGACACACACACACACACACACACACATATAGATATACTACTTCATTTTTTTTTGTTTCTTTTTAAAGCTTATTAATAAACTACAACTTTTAATGGACTACACTTCATAAAAATCCTGTGGAATGTTATCAGTAAAAGTCCAATCCAACCAAATACACATAATGGCAACATATGGAGCCTAAAATTTAGATTCTTTAATTAATTTGTTTAAAAATACATATATAAGCACCTCAACTATTAATAGTCAAGGTATATGTAACAATGAATGAAAATTCTTTTATGTAACAGTTCTGTCCAAGCAAACAACTAATCAACTCATAAAGATCAGAATAGGTCCATTATCACTAGTGATCATCTGTATCTATCTAAATACCAATTGCTAAAAATACCTCAGTTTTAAGTCATTATTCATGGCATTTCTCTGTAAAGAATTATCAGCAAAAAATAAAAAAAAAAATTTTCATACAAAACAGCTTGTCAGATGTATTCAATAAACAATTCAGCATTTTACAATACTCTATAATAAAATGTTTAAACATTCAGGATCTCTGTTATGTGTACAATCAAAATGACTGGTCATGATACTGGAGGGTGTTTCAATCTTTATATCTAGAATATTCTCCTTTATATAAATACATGTTTCACTGCTAGTTTGCTCTATATAACAATATTGACAAGAGGAATATAAGCCATAAGCAATATTATCTACACTCTGAAATTTAAATTGCTGGCAAATAATAATTACAGTGCCTGATGCATCCATGTATTTGCATGTAGAACAATCGTGAGAAATTTTGAACATCAAAAGTATCACAAGATGGGGTGTGGCTAGGATGCTGAACTGATAGCTGCACTTCATTTCAGCTCTCTTACCTCAATACAATTCCTGAAAGGAATTTTACAAAATAATACTTAATTTGAAGACATTTTTATTATTAACTTATTTTTAATAACTCTGAGCATCTATAAGAAAAATTTTATTGTCAGAACTTGAATAATTCCTGTCAAATTAATTACTGGAAAATCAGCACCAATATCAGCTTTACAGCAATGGTCATCTAAGGAATACAGCACAATATTCTTCTCTCAAAAAAGACCTGCAATCTCTCATTACAAATATACAGGAACTTACAATAAAAATTGACAAGATGGACAATAAAATAGATACTTTTAAAGAAAAGTGCTCACAACAACTGGAACAGCTTTAAGATATGTTTACACAGCAGAAAGGACAGATATCACTTATTGAACAGTCATTAAGTGACACTGACACTAGAGTCCAAATGGAAGAACAACAAACTGAATTCTTACTTCAACAGAACACATATTTACTAGAAAAGCTTGATGATATGGAAAATCAGACAATAAGAAATAATATTAGAATATATGGTCTACCAGAAAAATCTGAAGGGGACAATATGATAAACTTTCTTACCACCTGGATACCAGATGTAACAAAAATACCTGAAGCTCTTTCATATGGTATAGAACGAGCACATAGATCACTAGCAGCTTCTGGAAATGCTTCTTCTCCAGGTAAGAACAAGCCGAGATCTATAATTGTGAGACTTTTTTCTACACAAGATAAAGATCTTATATTAAGAAATGTTTGGGCAAATTCTCCCATCAAATACAAGGATTTATTAATAAGATTTGACAATGATTATTCTACAAAGGTAGTTTCAAAAAGAAAATAATTTCTACCAATAATAAAAACCTTGAAGAAAAAGCAATTGAAAGTCCATCTTTTATTCCCAGCAAGACTGAGAGTTTTTCTACCAAATGGAATAAAAATGTTTGAAACAGTAGATTCAGCAATAAAATACCTTACCAACAACAACATCCTAACGCATGAAGAATCTATGGACTGGACAATAAGTACACCGAAAAGAAACGCTGAAGTAAATAATTGGAAAACTGTTGAGCAAAAGAAAAAAAAAACTAAATGACAAATAATCTTGCAGTTTTTACTGTCTTCAAGTTACACCGAAACAGGTACTGTTTTCAATTATACTTTAAATGTCAAAATTAGCATAATTGTAAATACATTTATCTCAAATCACAATATACTAAGCATAATTTAAACATTACTCTATTTTTCATTATTATCCATCTATTATTTTCATATTCTTAATCAGAATAATCAATGCATAAAAATGTTCCCAAATAGTTATTTATTTATTTATATATTTATTTATTTATTTATTTATTTTCTCTCTTTGTGGTTTGTTGTTTTTATTTTTCGCTTCTTTTTATAAAATCTTCATTAACTTATACTTTAATCAGTATATGGTTATATTGCTTAATAGGTATAGTAATGGCTGCTATATAACTTATTATCAGTTACATCCCTGACAGCATTACTTTTTATAAGTTAAAAGTGTCCCTGTTTGGATAAATGCTAATGCTGGGCGGAAATGTGTTGCTTTTGAAATGAAGTATTTCAGTTTAGATGTATTATAAGACTACTTTAAATAATCTTAAAAGATGTTCTGCCTTTGATCCATATGCACATACTGATATAGTCCAGTGAAAAAATATGTTTTAAGTGATATTTTGAGGCTATAAGTCAGGTGTGTTGTGGCTCCGGACATCCGGAGTTGAGAGATGATTGTGACTAGCTTAAATATCCTGTTGTCTTTTCTTTTGTAGAGAAATAAGGCATAGCATGTTTAAAATGCAAAGTTTGATAGTTGTGAACACTACTCCGCAAACTAGAGTGCTCGTGTGCACACTACATGAGTTTGTCACAAAGTAAGAGAAGGGAAAAGAAAAAAGAAAAAACACCTACCTTTTCCCTCTTGGTTCTCGAGACAATTTAACAGCAACAAACATCACTAGAAACTCGAGTTACTTATTGCTTGTAGCATTTACTTGTGTACGCCATCCCTGGACTCTTTCTAATTGACGTCTAGTCAGGAAATAAGCTAGGTTCACATTTAAAGATACAGAAACCTAAATTCCTTCTAAGGAAACGTAAATAATATAAGAGGTTCATCTAAATATACACAGATATATATTTTTTGAAGCACTTTCAGCTTATGGCTACTGATGTCTTCTAGCACCTTGATAGATAAGGACATATATCTGCTTGTCTTTCTGTCAGTTTAGTTTTCCAGACATTTTAGCTATCCCTTACTATGTTTTATACAGCAGAGTTTAAAGAGCAGAGATTAATCATCAGCAAATAAAATCACTGCTGTTTTACAAATTATCTAAAGAAACTAGTAAATGTCAAGCAACTGACAGGTTTATTTTAAGGAAAATTGCCATTTCCCACACTGGTGCTCCTACAAAATACTACTAATGTCCTGCTACCAAAATATGCCCTCAAGTGGACAAATGGGATGCAACAAGAAGGTTAAATGTACATTTAACAAATCAAAGATTTAACTAACAGTATAATATACTAGATAGAGTAAGTAAAAGCAATAATCATATAAACAACTATAATATGTAACATAACAGTGGATTTAACCCAATGTGTCAATTATACAATATTTATATCCCATATAGCTTTGAACTTTGTCGAAGCATCTGCGTTCTACACACATATTGTATTAAATCTAATTTGAGTAGAAGAGGGAGAGGCGTAGCCCACACCCTAATTTATTACTAAGTTACCATGCATTATGAACATACATTGTGGCAGGTACTCAATGAGCTATCCATCCTTAGATGGCTCATGCTGTTCCCATTTACTCATTTGAATAATGACTGCGGTTGTACTCTTCTTATTATATTACCTGGCTGTGGCTTCACCCTTCTTATAATATTACCTGGCTTTTTACATTATCAAGAATGATACAATACTAGTGTATGCGGGTATATCATGTTACTGTTAGTGTAAACAAAAATGCTTGACAATGCAATCGTAATTCTCAAACCTTTCTGCAGACAAATGTATAGCATTATCTAGCAGTTGAGAGCCTGATTGTTCCTGATCAGCAAACCTGTATTTTCATGTTCCAATATGACTACATGAAAAGATGCCAGCATTAGTCTGCAAGTTTAGTAAGCAGTAAATTCATCAGGGATTAATTCGAGAGGACACTTATATTATAGTTAAAGCTTTTGACATTTGATAAATGTATCCTCTCAATGATGCATTCTATCTAGTCATTAACTGTAAAACAACTTTTCTGAGAAATATTGTTGTAATGCCAGTTAAAGCAATTACCAGGATAAATAATACTCTTGCAGTGCATGGATCACCATAGCTATCCTCTGATGTTAGAGGAAAAACAAGCTTCTTAAACACCTTTTTGATGTAATAAAGGTATTACCCCATAGTTTAAATACATTTTGTCGATTTACTGCAAAATGGCTTAGGAATTTTAACCTGTGACATTTTCATACATAATAGTTTAAATCTTAGCAGCTTCCATTATTTTGATATGTTCTCCAGTATACTTTTTAAATACTATAATGAGAAGCTGTGGATGTTTAATTCTAAACTTTTATTCAGTCATAAGATTAAATTATTGGTGTTAAGTAAGCCAAAATTATATCTTCAGCACTTATTGTCAGCAGATAAACTCACTGGTTAAGTGTCAGTCTAAGCTGTAAGAGTTAATATGTGATATACATAGATGTTTGCTTTGAAAATGTGGTCAAGTGCACTGTAGTTTTACCTCTGTACTGTGTCATATTGATTATACAAAGTCCCTCTGAAAGTTGATAGAAGTGTTAACAACAAAACACGCAATCAAGTAACAACATTATAAGTAGTCCCTTGGATAAGGAAGATGTCTAAATTTTGATCTTGTTGTCTCCAGCCATGGGAATTGTCTTTGAAAAGCTGAAAAATGCAATCAGAGGAACATATTTAATGTCTACTAAAGAAATATTAATATACTTGTACATTGTATTGCATTTCAGTTTATGTTAAACATGAAATATGATGTGGTTTCAGAATTATTCATGTTTTTATTCCAATATGAATTTGCAAATACTAATTTAAACACTGGTTTCGGACTTGAGTAGTCTAAAACATTTGCACATCAATGGTATTGTATTATACAATAATGTCAGTAAACAGTTTTCAACAGATGTATGAAATATACAGTTATAGATTTTAACATGATGTTTATTAATACAGCAAAGAACCAACGAAGCAGATGAAAACCAGAACAAAACCAGGAAAAGCTCACCAGACCCGGACCAAACCAAAACGGAAGATAGCAGTTTTCAATGGATGTAGTAAAATCTTGTTAACCTGCTGTTGGATGTAAGTTGGTAAGCCAAACAGAGCAAATAAAAAGTCAGCTGCGTGAATGTTGAATTTCTTTCAAAGATGGTAAAAAGCAGTCCAAATAGTTCCACCACAAAGCTTTTATTCACAAAACACCAAGCGCTTTCGCCTGGACAATTCCAGGCTTTTTCAAGGTTAAATTTCAAGTGAGGCCACACTGCTTTTATACACTAGTTAATCGGCCAATTGAACAATTAAGTTCATCATTAAGATGAAACAATCTACTTTTTAAAGTGTAAACGTACAGTGTTGCTACTGAAATTCCTCTTGTTTTAAAACAAGTGTATTGCAGGTAAATACTAAACAAGACAAAGTACCCAGCAAAAATGCAATTCAAATGTTGTTAAAACCTGGATCTTTTTGTAAATTCATTCAAGTTAGCAAATTCTGCTAAACGTTCTTAGGTAACAAATTTGTCTAAACTTAAAAACTGCTCATTTAAAAAACATCAATAAGAATAACATAACTTATAACTATAAAAAATTCTTAAGGTATAAAATATCATATTGTTTTAAAAGAAACAGAAAAAATACCCATTATAATTGCTATTGGAATTAATTTGTTGTCCACTGTACTACAAAACAATTTGTGTTAATTCATTGTATTATTCTTAATATTCATAATTAATTCTTATTTAAATTAATTATGTGTTGTTTATCTTTTTTTAAAAACTACTAAGTTCAAATAGCCCAACTATTCCTAAAAATTGTAAATTTATACACTTATATATGTGAGTTGAAGGAATTTAAAGCTTGTTCCTTCTCATTTTCAATATACTATTAATGCTAATGCTTTCATTCATACCAGGACTCCTTGAAGCATCTAATTTAATTTGCCAGGTTAACTCTCTAGTTTCCAAATAGGTTTCCCAATCACCTCCCCTGGGGTCATTGGTGACTCTTTCTAAGATGAAAAATTTTATACACATCTTGTCACAGATTAGAGAGTGTTTATAGAAAGCATTAGTATTTTTCTTTCTTTCAATTTCATATGTATGTTCGTATATACGTTTTTTTAAGGGTTCTAGTGGTTTTACCCACATAGAAACCCTTACAAAAAGTGCAAATGCCAAGGTAAACTATACCCGTAGTATTACAATTATAGTGGCCCAACGCTCTTAAAGTGCAGTTCCTGGCAGGAATGAATATTTTGTCAGCATTTAACAGGAACTTACATTGTCTACATGCCCCACATTTGAAAGTACCATTCTTCCTGTGTGGGGATGTGGTATTAATGGTGTTCCTTATGCTGGTATTCTGTTCTAGCATTCCTTTAATGTTTATGTCCCGCTTTCTAATGAAAGTTAGTGACCTTGGTAAATAGTTCTTAATGTCTTCTTGTGATGTGAGCATGGACCAAAAAGTTTGTAGTGTGTTTTCAATAAAAGCAGCGTCTTTGGTATATGTATAACTAAAACTGTTTTGTATGTCTTTATTTTCTTTGCTCCTGTTATTGATAGCCAGAAGACCTTTACTTAACAAAGGTGGGAACTCAGAGTCTCTTTTTCTTGTTATCTCTTCAGTTATCATATTAATTAACTGGGGTGGGTACCCCCTTTCTACTAGCATGTTAGCTAGATTTGCAGCCTCCTTCAAAAAGGCTTCTAAAGTACTGCAGATTCTCGATGCTCTAATTAACTGGCTCCTTATAATTCCCTTTTTAGTATAAAAGGGATGTGAACTTTCAAAGTGCAGGAATGTGTTAGAATGTAGGGGCTTCCTAAAAATAGTTGATTCAAAGTGTTCCCCTTTGTTGTCCTTGGTAAGAAGGATGTCCAAATAATGCAATGAATTAGTGTCAAGTTCGTAAGTAAAGGACAAGAAGTTAGTTGTTGTGTTGATGTATTCAAAGAACTCCAAAAAACATTCTTTTGAACCCTGCCACAATAAACAAATGTCGTCAAGGTATCGTTTGTAAAAAAGAATGTTGTGCTTCCACCTTGAAGAATGTATGTAATCTTGTTCCCATTTGTGCAGAACAATGTTCGCATAAGATGAAGCACAAGGGGTGCCCATGGCTACCCCTTTTTTTTGTCTAAAATACTTTCCATTAAAGAAAATGTAATTGTTGTTGAGAATAATTTCCATAAATTCTGTCAATAAGTTAATCTGGTTGTTACTTAATTCACTTAAATTTGTCAAGATATCAGAAAACCAGTCAATTCCAGTATCGTGGGGTATACTTGGGAATAATTCTATTACGTCTATAGTAATCATCAAGACGTCCTTATGACAGATGTTAGATGGAATACTGGCCAAAAATTCCCAAGAATCTTTGCACACGTAAGGAAGTATGGAAATAACTGGTTTAATTTTGTGTTCTACAAATTTACCTAAAGGTTCAGTGATGCTGTTTGCTCCAGCTACAATTGGCCTAAATTTCAAAGGGAATATTCCTTTGTGAACCTTTGGTATCCCAAATAATATTGGGGTTTTTGGATGTGGGACATGTAAATAGTTAAATAATTCTTCATTTATCACCCCTTGGAGTAAATGGTCATTTAAAGTGTGTTTGATGTTAACTTGTGCAACATTAAGTTCATTAATAGATGATTGTTCATAAGTGTTAGAATCATGCAAAATGTCATACATCGCTGTGTCATAGTCGGAGGTCTTCATTAAGACCATCCCACCCCCTTTGTCCGGTTTCATGACCCTGATTTTTTGCTCCCTTATCACTTCCATAGCTTCTACTAAGTAGGTGTTAAAGTTAAGTGGAGAATCCTGTCTATTTGATAAGTTACCTCTCGGGGTATTTTCAATAAGTTCTTCAAATATTTTTAAACTCGGGTGCAAAGGTGGGTTAAAAAGACTGGACCTAGTGATGTTACTACTGACAGTATGTTGCCCCTTGAAAAGGAGAGAAAGATTGAGATTCCTAATAAACAGTTTCAGTTCTATTAATAATTTAGGAACATACGCAGGTCTTGATGGAACATAGTTTAACCCTTTGGTAAATAATTCAAAATGAACCGGGGTGATTTCCAAGTTGGTGTAATTATAAATGTTAAAGTTGTCGGATGAAACAACAGTAAAGTTAGCATTCGAATTAGAACTCAGTGCTACTGTTTAATTGTGTGTTCTCCCCCATGCTTGTTGGCATGGGGCGTTCAAGTTCCTCCCCCCTGGTCTGCCCTGGGGAAAGTAAAAACCCTGTGGAGAGTTACTATTTTCTTTTTGTGCTAGTCTTTCACTCCTTCTTAACGGTTCAGGGTTCTGTACATTTCTAGTATTCTGACCTGCATTTCTTTTTTCATATTCAACTTCATTAATCCTTGTAACTTGGTTAGATTTTAACCCTAAGGGATAAGCTCTCCCTTCTCTATATTCTAAAAGGTCTCTATCTAACTTTTTTATTTTTCTATCAATAACTTTCTGACAGTGCTGGTCTACTTCTAAGAACACTTCATCATATTTCTTCTTGTGTCTAAGAAAATTCTTATGCTGTACAATATTGTCATTTAAAACAGTCAATTCATCCAAAAATACATTGCATTTATTCTGGTAGTCCTTCACCATCAAGTCCAACATTTCCAGGCCAGTTTGATTAAAAAGTTCAAGTAGCTGTGTATGTAAAACTGAACCAGCAGTAGCACTGTTAGGAAATTTGTAACTTCTAAGGCCTTTCGGCACTCTTTTTGCATTAATGCATTCTTTTAGATAACTAATTTCAAGCTGACAGTTCTTATATGAATACAGCTTGTTACTAAAAGAGTCAAAATCAACATCCAACTGCTGTGTATTCTGGTGAAAAGTACCTTTTTTGAACTCCGGTTGGAGTTCTGTCCATTTTTTAAAACTGAATGAATTCTCCATGTCTCCGCCGTTTGACGCCCTGTTGTTAAAGTTCTCCTCATGTCTTAATGCTGTCCCAGCTCCTAGAATACCGCTTGTACTAGCGGTGCCATTCGGCCCCTGCGCCGTACGTAATCTTTGTTGAAGCAATGTTGCTTGCTGTTGATGCGGTATTACTAGTAGTTGATTTCCCGGAGGAAATGAAAAATCTGTAACTTCGGGGTCCGACTGCCCCGTAAGAACCCTGTTGATGTTAGTCAACAGTGCTAGTACTTGATTAAACTCAGATCGAGTTACTGGAGCGTCATCGTTGGTATCCTTTAAAATAAGGGGAGTATTTAAAAGATCCGTGGCTGGTGGTTCTTCCGACATCACAGCAAAGAACCAACGAAGCAGATGAAAACCAGAACAAAACCAGGAAAAGCTCACCAGACCCGGACCAAACCAAAACGGAAGATAGCAGTTTTCAATGGATGTAGTAAAATCTTGTTAACCTGCTGTTGGATATAAGTTGGTAAGCCAATCAGAGCAAATAAAAAGTCAGCTGCGTGAATGTTGAATTTCTTTCAAAGATGGTAAAAAGCAGTCCAAATAGTTCCACCACAAAGCTTTTATTCACAAAACACCAAGCGCTTTCGCCTGGACAATTCCAGGCTTTTTCAAGGTTAAATTTCAAGTGAGGCCACACTGCTTTTATACACTAGTTAATCGGCCAATTGAACAATTAAGTTCATCATTAAGATGAAACAATCTACTTTTTAAAGTGTAAACGTACAGTGTTGCTACTGAAATTCCTCTTGTTTTAAAACAAGTGTATTGCAGGTAAATACTAAACAAGACAAAGTACCCAGCAAAAATGCAATTCAAATGTTGTTAAAACCTGGATCTTTTTGTAAATTCATTCAAGTTAGCAAATTCTGCTAAACGTTCTTAGGTAACAAATTTGTCTAAACTTAAAAACTGCTCATTAAAAATGTTTTTAAAACAATGTTTTAAAACAAGAGGAATTTCAGTAGCAACACTGTACGTTTACACTTTAAAAAGTAGATTGTTTCATCTTAATGATGAACTTAATTGTTCAATTGGCCGATTAACTAGTGTATAAAAGCAGTGTGGCCTCACTTGAAATTTAACCTTGAAAAAGCCTGGAATTGTCCAGGCGAAAGCGCTTGGTGTTTTGTGAATAAAAGCTTTGTGGTGGAACTATTTGGACTGCTTTTTACCATCTTTGAAAGAAATTCAACATTCACGCAGCTGACTTTTTATTTGCTCTGTTTGGCTTACCAACTTATATCCAACAGCCGGTTAACAAGATTTTACTACATCCATTGAAAACTGCTATCTTCCGTTTTGGTTTGGTCCGGGTCTGGTGAGCTTTTCCATGTTTATTAATACCCTAAGCTATTTTGAAATGATACTACCTTAAACCAAAAATTGGTACCTTTTTGAAACCTGAATAGAAATAAGTATTATTGAATTACAATAAGATGAATAAAGAACATGTGTATATATTTTAGCTGATTAGATTATATTAATATATTATTCAATTATCTTTATTTAAAAACTAAAAGGATAAGAGAACCTGATCCAAATATTATTTGTGAGGGTAGAAAGTTTGTTTGGTTAAATTCACTAACCAAACAAAGAGGTATATTACCTCATAGTGATAGGGAATGGTTTTTAAGGTTAAGAATTACAAGTTTGGAAGTTCTTTGTTTTTTTTTTTATTCTATCACTTTGGTGTCACTCAGAAACATGCAAAAATCATACAAGAAAAACTTTTTGAATTCTGTATCCAAGATGGAACTAAGAATAAACAATATTTACATAAACTCACACATAAAACAAACTGAAAACTAGGAAATGAAATGTTTATCCATAAATGTTAATGGTCTAAATAATAGTAATAAAAGGAGAAGCCTATTCAAGTACATAAACTTACATAAACCACAAATAGTCTTTTTACAAGAGACACACTTATTTGATAGAGATATAAACAACTTAAATATTAATAATTACACAGTTCTAATAAACTCTCAATACAAAACAAAAAAAAAGAGGAGTAGCTATACTACTTCGCAACTGAACTATATCACCTAAAATAATTACTACTCATCAAGATACATCAGGTATGTTTTGTCTAGCTTCAATAGAATTAAATAAGAGAATCTATACGTTAGTAAATCTATATTGGATCCCAGGACTAGGATTAAAAATGGTTAAACAGCATTTTGAAGAGATAATTCATTTAACTAAGGGCAGCCTGATATTGGCAGGAGACTTTAACTGTATAATGAATGAAAAAAAAAACAGATTCTAAATCTAAAAAACGAAAACAACCTATCTCTAAAGCACTATCAAAATTTATAGATACATTGTATTTAAAAGATATAAATGAATTTGCAGAACCAGACTCACTAATCTTCACATTTTATTCTCACAGATATAAAACTAACTCTAGAATTGATAGAATATATGTTGCCAATGACCTAATAACAAAAATTGATTAAGTCAAAATTATAAATTGTCCCTTACCTGATCATAATGCCATAGTCTTTGAGATAGAGCCTACCCCATTTTATTCAAATCCCATTACTAGGATACCTTCCTATATCACACAATTGATAGATTTCAAAGAATTTTATGAAGAAACAATCAAAAACTTTCTAGAAATAAATTACACAGAAGATATTTCAGAAATATATGTCTGGGATTCATTAAAAGCAGTTACATATGGGAAGATATTATCCTGGTACATAAATAAAATGAAGTTATGGAATAAATATATGCTAGACTTACAAAACAAAGCAGATAAATTGAAACTGGAAATACAAAAGGGTAATGCTACTCAAGTTCAAGAACTTACACAAATCAATAAGAAGTATACAGAATTGCTACATCATAAGATTATGATTAACTTGGAAAAGATAAAAATAAACTCATACTCTACTAATTCAGCATACCTGAGACACTTAACTAATAGAACAAAAAAAATTAAATCTAAGCAAATAAAAGAAATATTTATTCCTAATACTAGCAAAAGAGTTACAGAACTAAATGATATTTTAGAAGCATTCTGACTCCAATTTAACATTGATAATTCCATAAATACTCAAGTTACACCTACTAAGGATATAAAAAAATACTTAGAAAATAATATTCGTATTAAATTAACACAAGAACAAATAGACATTATAAGCAAACCAATCAATATGACAGAATTAAAATCACAAATTAAAAAGCTCAAGACAAATAAAGCACCTGGCCCAGACAATATGCTACCAGAAATGTATAAATTAATACACAATCAAGCCATATCCTTATTATTAAAAGTATATGATATAGCCAATAAAGATTTGAATATACCACCCTCTTGGAAATATTCATTGATATCCCCAATTATCAAACCAGATAAAGATGAGAAGCAGTGTTCCTCATATAGGCCAAATATCATTACTTAATATAGACTATAAGATATTTATGGCTATATACGCAGATAGGATCAAACACTTTCTTCCTTTCTTAATTCACAAAGATCAAACAGGTTTTATTAAAGGAAGAAATACTTCAGATAATATTAAAAGAATACTAACATTAATAGATTATAGCAAACATAAAGTCCTAGATTTAAATGTAATCTCATTAGATATTAATAAAGTTTTTGATTTGGTTAACTGGAACTTTCTTTCATTAGTTTTAAAAGAATATAACTTTCCTTCTAATTTTAATAATTTTATCCAAATACTATATGAAAAATCTACTGCATATGTTAAATTGGGATCACATAGATCAGGCCTTATAACAATCAAAAAGGGAACTAAACAAGGTTGCCCTTTATCACCATTGTTATTTGCATTACTCATAGAACCCTTTGCAAATCAAATCAGATCATACAATAACATAAAGGGCATTTGTATTAATAACATGTTAAACCTTAAAATCCAACTCTTTGCTGATGACATACTATTAACTCTCTCAGATGCAAATGTGTCTTTGAATGCTCTATTTAACTCTATGAATAAATTTCAAAATATTTCAGGCTTAATATTTAATGAAAACAAAACTAAAATTATGCCCTGTAATTGTAAAAAAAAATAATATAAACAAAAGATTTTCCAAATATATAGTAACAGAAAGTAAATTATTATATCTGGGAATAAATCTACTCAATGAATTAACAGATTCTCTAATATTTAACTATAATAAAATACTAGACAAAATAGAACAAACAATTTGTTACTGGAATAAATATATCTTTTCAACAGCAGACAGATTATATCTTATTAAAAGAATCATATTTTCCAAAATATTATACTTAATACAAAATTTTTCATTGCCACCTCCCAAATATATTATTCAAAGATACAATAAACTAATTTAAAATGTTCTATGGTTTCCAAATAAACCCCGTATAGCCTTAAATAAACATTTGCCAGATTGGGAAGATGGTGGAATTAATTTAACGGATATTGATTTATATATTACCTCATCTGTTATTAAAAACATAACACTATGGTTAAATAATTTATATACACCTATATGGAAACAAGCCCATGAGCAGATTTACATAGAAATCAATTATAATCACATACAAGACAACTTAACAGTAATACCATCACCCCTTATATGGATGTTAAAAGATTATTTTTTCGGGAAAAGGAATAATATTAATAAATTGCCATCAAACTATATAAGCTCTACATTTTCAGTGTTCAAAACGTATATAAACAAAATACCAAATATTAATTCTTAGATTTTTCTTATTTTCCCTATAGCTTTTACACCAAATATTCTAGATACATTCCAAATATCTAAAATAAATATACTTAAAGAAGAAACATTACTCTTTTGGCATCGACTTATAGAGAAAGGGAAAATTGTAACAAATGAACAGATAATTTATAATTATAATATAAATAAAGACAATTGGTGTTTTTACAAAATCTAAGGCATTTTCTTATAAATAAAATAGAACAAATGCAACCTTCAGTTAGACATGAAGCTCTAAAACTCATTAAATACCTTATTCTTATCACAAAACAGCCTTATCAGGGTACAGGTTATTTGTCTAATATCTATAAAATTGTTAAAGAAACAAAAATCTATCATGAAAAATCATACTGGGATTATTATACTTTAATAAACAACCATCCTCCAATTGAAGAAGAAAAAAGTAATATTCTAAAATCTTCCAAATTTTCTACATTATCAAAATACTGGCAATTATTCACTTGGAGATTTCTACACAGAAGTTTATATACACCACATAGGTTAGCCAAAATGTATTCTATTAAAGATCAATGTTGGAGATGCCATACCAAGGTAAAAGCAGATTGGCAGCATGTTTTTTATGAATGTATATGTCTCAATATATACTGGAAATCCATTAACTATTTCTTTCAGACTATTTATCATGATAATTTTCAATTTACAAAGTCTTTAATTTTATTCAACTCTCCTATTCCAAACCATGTACCAAAAAATACACTAAAATCCTATGGTCACTATTGGCAATTTCACGTAAAATCATAACTGTACACTGGAAAAATGAGGCTTCTCCTACGTTCAAGGAATTTGAGAATTTAACAACAGTTGCTCACATGGAAATATTAACAGTGAAGAACAGAACTAAAAGATTTACTTCTTACTATTACTCTTGGATGAAAGTACTGGAAATACTCGAAAAGATCTAAGAAGATATATTATCTTATGTTTCTACCTTTATATAATATAGAATTTCAATGTTATTTGCATAGCCACCAATGTAAATAGTTATATAATGGTTTGAAGTTAGTAATGTTTTAGAATTGTAAATATGTTATTTATCTTTATTTCATGTAATGTCTCTTAAGACATCTTATTTGAAATAATAAAAAAATATTTAGTAAAAAAAATATATATATCACAAGATAAAAGAGCCTGAGCAAGGCTGTCCATGAGACAGTGAGAATTTCTATGTGATAACTAATTTGCCAAAAGTATTATCAAAGTTATTATATCACAGCATTTGAAAATTATTTTTCTCATACTATGGATGAAAGGGGTAAAACATGTATTTTTCTTTAGTGAATGTAAAAGTAATGCCAAAAGTCTTACTCTGAATTTAATACAAAAAATTATTAAATGTACTATTGAGGCCCATAGTCTCAAAAATAAGTAATTAATATTAATATACTATCGTAGAAAATAACATTTTTTAAATAATGATCATATAACATAACATTTATTTTAAAGCAGTCCATAAACAAATCACCAGTGTCAAGAGGAAGCTTTGCTCTCATCACCGTCTCTCTGACATGAAAGAAAAAGTCTACTTAAAAAAAGAGGAAATTATTCATAAGACAAAAGTACAAAACCAATGACAAAAGAAACGTGTTTAGCATTATACAATAATGTTGTGTAGCCAATAAACTAAAATAATGTTCAACTGAAGTACAAAGAGAAGTTACATTAACTATTAATATAAAAGAATAATTTTGCCCCTATTTTTCCTCATATAAGTTAGACATTCCCCCAGATTTACTAATCTTCCATGCAGGACTAATCTAGTCCTGCACAGAAGCAGCAGTTTAGGAGGAGGACAGCAGTGCTCCATGCATATTAATGAAGACGCACTGCCTGACCTCCTAATCCTACATGGAGCATGGACGAGTGCAGGAGGCATGTCTGTGAGCAGAGCTCTCAGAATGAACATGCCCCTGCAAAGTAGAAAAGAAGAAACTGTAAATAAATGAGCAAGACCACTCATAGATGTCCACATATCCCCACCAACAGTCCCCCATGTGTACAACAGCAACAGGACATAAAAATAAAAAGAGGAAACCCCTTTATTTTTTTTAAAACCCCGAGTACAGCAAACCGTAGGTGCGCCGGTGTGCCCATTGTTTAGCTACGGTTAAAGCAGCTGAAAAGGCTGAAGATGATAACAAGGAATATATATGCAAATGAAGCAGCACAGCAATAGTGTAGTGGTCAAAGCATCTGCCTAATGAACAGGAATTCCCAGTTTGAGTCCCACTGCAGCGCATATCATTTTCCATGTGAAATATGTATATGAACATATTTTTACTGTATAACCTACTAAATAACATTTAAATGTGAACTGGAGTACTGCATTAAATGCACATGTGAAGTGTCAGTGTCATAATGAATAAGGCACTAGTAAGCAGGTTTAAGCACAAATAAGCAGTAGTAAGCATACATAAGCTCTAGTAAGCGTGTTTAAGTGTGTTTGCACAGTGGTAAGCATTGCCTACACAGATTAAGCAAAGTAGAAGCTAACTGAGGGCAAGAAGCTGTAACTGGAAGTTAGCAGTGCTTACCGTCGTGCAAACATGCTTATAACTGCTTTAAAGTGCCTTAATCACTCTGTGCCCAATGGCCCATGTTCTGCCCAACAACAAAGTAAATTGCCTCTGGAAGGCTCGAACTCAGGACCCTGCATAATATAGTCACAGTAGTTAACCACTAAGCCATCATAGCAATACATGGGAGTGAGGTATCAGCAAACTAATCCTTACCACAGGAAAATCAAACAAAACATATGAACTGAATCTATGTACAGTGTGAAGTGGTATAACCTGCTGCATAACATAAATATGTGAACTGGTGTACTGCAGGAAGCATAGAGGTGTTATTGTAATAAAGTATAGAAGTAGTAGAAGTGCAGAATTATGAATACCAGACACATATAGAACCTGTAATGAATAATAAATCACTGCCAAAAGGCAAATATAGTGTTAACTATTAAGCAATGCTAACCGCAGCACAGCTCGACTTAGTAAGAGTAAGCAATGTGTAGGGGAGCCAATCTAATCTGCCTAGTGGTATACCTCTTTAAGCACTGCCATCCTTAGGTAAGCAGGTGTGCCCATAGAATAGCCTTTTCAAACCCGGCCAATCGTAGAAAAGTGTGGGTAATTGGCCGTATTTAAACCCCTCAGGTGGGAATATGTTCCATAACTGGTTGTAGCTTCCTACTGCAGGCAGAATGGCTGGTGTGGGTGAAGGCACTCATTTTAGAGCACAGCGCTGGGGCATCCAAGAGTCAAAAATCATGGTATGGCTCCTAGTAAAACACCATGAAGAGAGACTACTACAGCACCAGTACCAGGGCTCGGAGTATAAAATGGAGGCCTGGAACAGTCATGCCCGTGACCTCACCAGTGCCATAGATATACTCCAGACTGGTGAGCAGGTCAGGCACCACCATGCTGACCTGAAGAGGCGGAGGGGGGTGTATTGGAACAGTGGATCCAGGAGTCTCGGCAGATGGCTAATACCCCAGTACTGAGTAAGTACTCATTCGAGTAAGAAGTTAAGAATTGCCTAGCTTATGTATACTATGGATAAGTATGGCTAAATATCACTGTATTTATCTGACAGCTGCAGATGAGCGGGCTGCGAACCAGCAAGCCCATAATGCTAAATTGCAAAGGCTGCATCGTGAGGCAGGTTAGTAATTAGTCTGCATGTACTGTCATAACAAATAAATATATGAGCCTTAGAAAGTGTTGTACCAGCAGAAATAAACGTGTAATAGTCTGTGAATAAAGGTATAACCCCTGGAGTGCTTCTGTTTACTCATCTGTCATACGTTGGTGAACTGTTGCATACTATAAATAGTACTGTTGTATTTTAAGCAGTGTCACCCACACTGTGGTATGCAGATAAAATGTGTATGAAGTCCTGCATAGCAATGTTGGAAGTGCCAAGAGGTCTGTCATATTGTACAAGTGAGGGAGACTTAGAAAACAGTATAAAGCTTTACATCATTTTCCGGATCGCACAGTGTACTGTGATGTTAGCTATAATTTTTTGTCACACACAGCAGGGGTTTGAATCCTGGGAGTACTACTAAGTTGTATGCATAATCATATCCCACAACTGTACAGATTTTGTTACAATGTTCAGATAGAAAGCTGTCTGCATAATTACACTCAACTGTACAGAATTTGCTAGAATGTTCTAATAGAAAGTTGTATGCATATTCATACCCCACAACTGTTCCAATCTGTCCAGCATGTCCAGATAAATGGCCCATATCACCAGCTTGGTACCCTGTCCCTTTGAAAAATCAGTGTGATGATTCAAGAAATGTAGGCAGCCATTAATGACATATAACTGATAGTCAAACATGTACATAGTCATAGAATGTATATGAAAGCAAAGCTGTCATTCTAGCACCTGACCCAAAGTGTATGACAGCAATTCTCAACATATGTTGCATTAACACCTGCATCTTGTCACGCCTGTATGTAAGACACAGGTCATGTATATAATAATCTATAAACATACCAGTGTACAATATAAGGCCATTGGGTAGTGTAATAATACATGTAAGGGAAAGATCACTGCAGTGACTAAGAATGTTGTGAAATCTGCAAGGATATATTCATTGTTAATTGAACTCTCTCTCTCATCCCTACCATATGTGCAAAATAACCCAATAACACTCCTCAACTGGTATGTGTACACTCCAAATTTTTGTTGGGGCATATGTCCTAATGGTTTATAAATATTCACATTTGTTTCTATGCATTTGCCATGTTAAAATACAAGCATATTGGTGGCCTGTTGCCATCAATGAAACCTGCATGCTCTTGTAAAGGCCACTGTTGTTCCATATATGCATGTGTTCTGCTTACTCTGCAACTGTGTTAAATCTGATAATTTGGGTTAATGGGAATACCTATGTATGCTGTTATAACTAATCCTGAATTCTGTTGTCTGTTACTAACCCATATCTGTCATAAACCTGCTACAACATAGCTCGTATGGGAAGACCAGTCCCAGTGGACCCACCTGTCCCACCTCAGCTGGCCATGGCACTGGGCACCAGCACATCTGGGGCCCAGCCTGGGACCTTCTCCTCCGTGGGCCCTGAGCCACCTTTGGGTGGAACCCCTGCAGGGGATGGGGCTTGCCACTCCTCTGAGTGGGCGTGGAGGGGAACCTGTCACCCGTCAACAGGTCCGGGCAGTGGTGCATAGGGAGCTCGATCTGGAGTATCAAGACCGGCTACGCCAGCTTGAGGGCTGAGTGCTGCAATTAGAGGGAGAGCCTGCCCCTCCTACACAGCCATCAGCACATCCACATTTGGGGCCGTGAAGGTGCAGTGGTGACTGCCCATGGGTGGGGACCTCAGTCCCACTGTTTCCAGTTGGGGGCTCATGGGCTTGTGACTTCCAAACACCCTTCCCCATCCAAGGTGTCCCCCCCCACATGTGTCATATACCGCCCCTGTATGCGTCTTGTTTGTCTTGTCTCTTAACCTAGCCAGCCTAACTCCCCAAATATACCTACTACCCCTCCCCAGCATCCCACTTTCACCTGAAAAAAAAGGGCAATCTGTTCCCACAAAAAAATCTTGCCCCATAGGTAGCTGTCCATTTTGCACGTGTCCACTAAACACATGTAATCTGGTCTAATTGGCATCACAATGAATATATGTTGTCCTCACCCCTCTCCCAGGGGTTTGAGGGTCCAAATCTACCTCAAAATTCAGTGTATATGCACAGCTGTTGCTGTAGAAGAAATGGGCAGCTATGGACCTTTCCTATACCCTTCCTGCACATGCCTAGTTATTTTCCCTACTGTCTTTCCCTCTTTGTGCCCCTTTTTTTCACCACTTTCCTATCAACCCCTTTTTCTTTTCTTTTAAAGAAATTAGTGAGGTGGTAAGAGGCAGTAAGCACTTTTAAGCAGCTGTAAGCAGGTTTGCATGGCTTTGCACGAGGATAAGCTATGCCTACACAGGTTGAGCAATTCCGAAGCTAACTGAAAGTAAGAAAACATAAGCGGAGGTAAGCAGTGCTTGCCGTTGCACAAACCCATGCAAACCCACTTATAACTGCTTAAAAGTGCTGTAATCACTGTAATCTGTACACAACGACCTTTGTTCTGCCCAGCAACAAAATAAACTGACTTTGCAAGGCTCGAAACAAGGACCCTGCACTCCATCCAGAAAGTGGTTTACCACTAAACCATGGCAGATATATATAACCTGATGTTTTCACAAACATATCATCCAGCACAATCAGTCAACAGTACAGGAACTGTATTAATATCATACCACACAACCAGTTAATGCAAGAAGTCTGGACAAAGTATGCCACAATGTGGGTACAAATAGGGATATATGTCAACTAATGCTCTAATACACTTAAAATGTTGTTAGTTACACAGTTATATGTATTAGAACACATGTAGAAGAAGATGAAGTTTGAAACACAAAAGTGTTGGCACTAGTTACTGAATTCAATGCTGCGATCATCCATGTCAATTTCCAAGAGAATGAGGTACAGGCCAAAATATGAGCCGAACATGCATGGACATTTGGACAGATATATATATGTAAATGTAGAAAGATAGACATCTATATGTAGATATATATATATATATATATATATATATATATATATATATATATATATATAAAACTCACAAATAATCATATTAACATCAATTGTATAAAGATACATAAATATGTTCACATGTATGTGTATATATATATATATATATATATATATATATATATATATATATATATATATATATATATATATATATATATATATATATATATATATATATATATATATATATATATATATATATCTATACAATCTACAATGCATGTACTGTACTTGTGTACTATGTATGTATTCTACCTATGTTCCAAATTTCAGCTGTACACCACAAATCTATTAATTACCTTTATTTTTAAAATTAATATTTTTTTGTTTGTTCTCTCCACTGTAACAGTTTATGTGCCGCATACCACTGTAAAAACATATCTCCTGTAATTTGTGTGTATACTGATCATGTCTAAATGACTAAATGTGTCTGTAATTTTACTTTGTGGAGCTTTTCTCCCCGGGCCTCTGCTGAAAAAGGGCCTTTTCAGCACAGTCAGACACCCCTGGTTAACAAATGTAAAATGAAATAAATAAATAAATAAATAAATATGTGTGTGTGTGTGAGTGTGTGTGTGTGTGTGTGTGTGTATATATATATGTGGGTATATATATATATATATATGTGTATATATATATATGTATATATATATATGTGTATATGGGTCTATCTTAGTACATCGACAATTCACAATACCGAAAACGGATTCACCGACACCATAATATCGAAAGTCACGTTAACGCCAGAAGATCGACAAGGCAGAAGACCGACGGAGGAAGACACCGACGCTGAGAAGCTGGCTGGGGAAAGGATATGTAAGTATGCGTAGTGACGGACGATAAGGTAAGTGTCGATGCTGGTGTTTAGTAGGGGTAGGGGTGGGATAAGTGAGTTAGGGTTAGAGCGCGGGTTAGGTGAGTGTGCGAGTAAGGTAACACGATGTTGGTGTTTTGTAGGGGTAGGGGTGGGATAAGTGAGTTAGGGTTAGTTAAGTGAGTGTGCAAAGTAAGTGTGCGATGTTGGTGTTTTGTAGGGGTAGGTGGGATAAGTGAGTTAGGGTTAGGGGGGTTGGGTGAGTGTGCGATAGTGACGACCTTAGGTGAGTTTGGGTCAGGGTTGTGGATAGTTGTGTATGTATGGGTTAGTGTTTGTTTATAAGGATTTTAGTGTGCTTGTGTTGTGTGTGTGAGTGGTGGATAGGGGATGTGTTTTGTTTGTTGGTATGTTGTGTGGTGTATGCGATGTCGTGTTTGTGAACTGTCGATATTCTGGCGTCGGTTAAATGACTTTCGATGTTTTGGTGTCGGTGAATTCGTTTTCGGTATTGTGAAATGTCGATGTACTAAGATAGACCCATGTATATATATATATATATATATATATATATATATATTTATATACACATATATATATATATATATATATATATATATATATAGGTACATACACATATACACAGACAAAAGGTATCAGTAGTCATAGATATATAGATATGTAGAAATAGCATGGAAGTACTGGGTGCAAAGTATATCCCTCAGCCACAAGCCCTTTAACTGCAACCTGTGAAATGTGTAGTGTGGCAACCATTCCCACAAATGAGAATATTGACATTAAACATATACCCACCCACAATTCAAAGGACATGACACGACTCACAGGTGTGCATACACAGATAACCTTTATCTGTGTACTATACAATAATGTATGCCAGTACTTACACCACATAAAGTTTGAAATATGTAATCAGTGATGAATGCAAGGCCCACACAAAACAGTAGATCCAAGCATTGTGGATATATCTACCATACTATGCTGTCCAGGCCAAGGCCTTCAATTAGTACAACAGTAGAAACAGGATTTGTCTTCAAGATACATAACAATCAACAATTACAGATGTAGTTCAGCAGCCTCCAATTACACCCTGTAGTCAAGCCCTAGAGGGAAAGTAACACTTGTGTTAATGTCACAGTATCTTGTACATAACATTGCTTAACCTAACGTCTCACTATCACACTGAATGACCCTCATCTTAACAGTTATATCCCTGAAAAGGTGTCACAGCCTGGTTAATGGCATTGACCCCCCCCCACACCCCATAAAAGGCTGTACAATGGCAAGGAACACTGTGTACCACACACTTACCTCTGAAATGTACAAGGGCACATATGTGTTCTCCAGCTGTTGCCCCCATATATATGGACTTGGCCCAACAGTTGGTGTGGGAGTCCATGACATGACTGGGATTATAGCAGTAATGCTAGTGGTAAATAATGATAGGGCATTACCTAACAATCCCTTTCTTTATCACAGCAGGGCAAAGACTGGCATATATGTGGAGGACAGAGGCAGTAACACAGGGTCATATTTGCATTATTGCTGTTACACACCCTGGAAATTGCTGGTGTTACAGGATTTGTTGCAGCATACCCTTATGCAGGAATATAACATGGAAATACAAATGGATGTAGCCACAAGAGTGTGGACCAGCTGTTTGTATGCACCCCACATACAGATACATATATGTGTGTGATACATATTCACAGCTTTGTATGTCTACAGAACCTCAGGCAGTTGTACATATATATAGGTATATAAACAACACAGAATGATATCTACACATACATATATATGCACATATGTATATGTATATATATATATATATATATATATATATATATATGTGTGTGTGTGTGTGTGTGTGTGTGTGTGTGTGTGTGTGTAGGTATATATATACATATGTGCATGTGTGTGTGTATGCATACAGATATATATATATATATATATATATATAAATATATATATATATATATATATATATATATATATATATATATATATATACAGACACATACACACATATACATAATTCTGACATGTATATCTATCCACACTCCCCCCCACACACACACACACATATATATATATATATATATATATATATATATATATATATATATATATAAAATGCATGTCCCCTGCTATGACATGTGTGAGAGAACATCACACATCAATACACAACATAAATGGAGTGTGGAGTGTGGTTTGTAACCCATGTTGGGAACAAATCGCTATTGTTTAAGAAGGTGGGATATATATGTTGTGAAGGGTATTAGGCACATATTGGTATGTAGGTTTGGTTGGGTGACAAACAAGATAACATACAGGGCTGGTATATGACACATGTGGTGGTTAAACACTGTGGATGGGTAGTTCCATTTGGAATGTGGAGGCCATTGAGCCCCCATATGGGAACAAAGGGAACATAGTGCGCACCTATGGACAGTCATGACAACCTCTACATTGTCATAAAGGTGCCTGGGCTGTGGGCTGAGCAGGAGGAACATGCATGTCTAACCTTGTGTATGTGTACTGCATGCCTCCAGGTGATGTAGCACATACCCCATGTCTCTGTGAATCTCCCTATGCACAAGACCCTCGACCTAACTGGGTGACAGACACATGTCTGTGTATGCTCCATGGGGGGACATCATCTCTTGAGGTGGTTCCACATGAAGGTAGTGATGGAACAGTAGATAATGAGGCTCCATGGTGGGCCTTGGATGTGATGTGGACTGTTAACATGCACATCAGGTGGGAGTAGTGTTCCTTCTGTCAAATAACCCCTACACATACTGTTGTGTGACTGTCATGGAACATATGTGGGTTGTAATAATCCACACAATCCCAGAACATGTCCAACAGCATGCATAGATATCCTCAATAACACAGAATGTCAGATGTGTAGCAATCACATAGCAAGCATACCACATGCATATGTGGAAACTAGTGGTATTGACAATGGCATGCAGTGAAATACTCTGTAACAGCCCAGCAACTCTAGTGTCCCCACAGGGAGCATGTCTATAAACACATAGCAGAAAGTGTTGTACAATACAATATATGTCTCAATAGTAGGTAAACCAGAGACATATCGCTTGCATTGTGTGAACATTAAGTCGGAGCTGATATGGTGGCGGGAGAATGATATGTGTATTGTATTATGGTAAACATGCCATATGAGTTGCTCAGAAATATTTCCATCTTTATGTCTTTCAGGGAGTATGACACACCCAAGGAATCCCACCTAGAGTGCCGCCGAGGATGACATAATACTCACCAGCATCATCCAGCACTGCCAGTTGCTGTTCTCAAGGACAAGCCAGGACCAGCATGAGTGGACCGCCATGTGGAACGATGTGGTCTGCAGGGTGAATGAGTTGGGGATGCACAGCTGTTTGTATGAACAGGTCTGTCATCATTGTACTGACCTGCTCCGCCATGTATGCTGCCGTGTTGCTGCCATGCGGGGTGACCACCTTGCAACAGGGGGAGGGCATAACATCCATCCCCCCTCACCAGAGTGGAGGAGCTGCTCATGAGCCTGGTGGTGCCTGCCCACCCACAAGAGCTACAGGCATATACAGTCATGGAGGTGGGTGCTACCCACACACCGGACATGGAGCATGCAGGTAAGGTTCCAGGGCATATCAGCAGACCACTGTTGTGTATGCATCTGTACAGGTAGATCATGCATATGTAAGATGTGGAGTCTGTTGCTGTGTAGTACTGATAAGCAGTTATGCATAATCTGTAGTACTGTGGGCTTCAGCTGTTGTTTTACTGTAATATTGCACCCACCCTGTAGCAATGCCACAACTGTGGCCACTGACATCAGCTCTATCTCATCTCAATGTAGGTACCTCTGGGATACCAGCAAGGCAGCGGCCAGATACCGGTAAGTATGGTCTAAGGTTATGCTTTTCATTTAACTGTGCATGTCAGAGCTAAGGGGTAAGCCATGTACACTTCTAACACACCTACCCATAATGCATGCTGTACATGTTCACTGACAGAGCACACACCTCACTAATGGGATTACCAGCCTCAAACACATGCAATACACAGACCATCTCAGGCAACTGTGGCTGCACACCGGTGGACATTGCCCAGGCACAGCTGACATCTGCCTAACATACAAAGATATCACACCTTAAAACGTTTAATGAATAAAGCTTTCGGTTCTACACCCTTCATCAGTATAACACTACAGCAATACTATTACATTTAAATAGGAGACATCATCAAATCACATGCTTCAGCCCATCCCTAATCAAACACACAAAGAAACTTAAAGAAACAGCACTATAGATGTAACCTATGTGTTATAAATATATTTGTACGTATCTTGCATTTGGCAGTAACACCATTGTTACTTTAATCTGCCTAACATACACAGCTATGTCAAACACAGAGCAGTTGAACATGCTACACATAAAGAAATCCCACTCCCTTTGCAAACACATGCTCCAGGGTCCTAAACCTCATCAACACATTACACAGAACATATTGGAGGGATAGGGCACTGTCCTGGGGAATTCCTACACTCTGGAACAGACTACCCATTCATGTCAGGCAATGCTACTCATTGGTCCTCTTTACAAAAACACCTGACAACTGGATGGGAAATGGGGAATTCACCCTGGGTATCTGTGCCACCGCCTGACAGGGGCAGAGGGGAATAACATTACTGGGTGGTGCATGGCTGGGAAACTCTGTGGCTAGGCTTATGTAGGCCCCAGGAGCAATAGACCAATACTCACCTGTGAACCTATGTGTACCACAAGCAACAGCAGCCAGGGCTCAGTACAGATATGACCTGCATAATGGTGGGGCATTGCCAAAGCCATGTGTTGCAATGTGATCTGATGTACCAGCACGATGTTGGGGAAGTCCAGGAAGTTGCAGTTTTGATGCATTTGATGCACAATCTACACCTCACCCAACCCAGGGATGACATCTCCATCTGTACAATGCTGGTGACACTGTACACCTGCATGTTTGCCCTGTATTGGCAGTGAATATGCCAATATACAAGGTGTTTCTAGTTTGGGATACTGCAATATGACACACATGTGTAGGCCACAAATGTCTTGCATTTGCAATGTAGCAGGAGATGGTGAGGGTGTGTCATCCTAAAACACAACAGTGCACTGGAGGGGAAAGAGCAACCCACTGAGAATGGCTCTATCTGCACACAGTCAAGGTCAAGAAGTATGGCAGACATAACCCTGACTCCACGGCACTAGTCATGGTACTGTATGACCTCCAAGGGCTTTGCACGTGTTTAGCATGCAAACATGCGGGTTTGTGGAAAATTTGCAGGCCTGATTGACCAACTACTGGCTCATGATGATGATCCATGCTACTATACCCATGCCAGGTATAGTGACCACAGTAGTACACATAACAGTTGTTGCTACACACCGTCATGATATGTGTGTGCACACATATGCACCCACAAATGGTATGCATCCCAACCAGCATCTGCAAAACTGGCACATATGGCTTGTAATGCAATTGACTGACTAGGTTGTATGTCGCATATCAGGTATGTGCAGTGTTGCCATATGCAGTAGTGTTGCACCATGGCATGTCATGCAAGAGAGTGCCATGTCAATAATGGTTTCTACACTCACCATAAGGTACAGTACATTGTGTCTGTGGTCGGTCTAATGACATTCTATCACTCATACATGCACCACTGATGATGACATCTGTGAATACACATTAGGCATTCATTAAACACGTGTCCACATATTATCCAGAAACACACAGAGACTGTGAGCAGCAAAGGAAATATAACTGACACACAGATACACATCTTGAAATGGTGTGTACACCTGTGAGGTATGGTGCACAGTACATGCCAGGGTGCTGAACAGATGCACAGCAATGCAGTGGACATGGGCGCAGTGTGTTCAGGAGGAGGGCCATCACCTACTAACAGAAGCCATGCATCACAGCTTTGTATAATGTTGGTAACGGGGATTGACTACAGTTGCACTGCATGCTGTTGAGCACCACATGTCCTGCATGCTGACATGTGTGTACTTACAGGTTTGTGTGTGATACTGCACTGCACCATCACCTGCTATTGTGTGTGTTATGGGGGTACTGGAGCTGTCTGTAGGTGCTGTCGGGTGCAGTGTATGCAATGTCATGTATGTTGACTGCATGTGTGTATGTCTGTGTCTGTGGCCATGTCTGCACACGTGTGTGTGTGTGTGTGTGTGTGTGTGTGTGTGTGTGTGTGTGTGTGTGTGTGTGTGTGTGTATACTGTTTAGTGGTGACATACAGGTCTTACAGTCTGTTCCATGTTTTCCCCTCACAGGTGGTGAGGTGGGGCTGGGTCCCTCCTGCAGGGAATCTAATGTCACTGATACAGACAGTGACCATGAGGATAGGTGTGTTGAGGCACAGGCAGGGTCATCAGGGGCTGCCACTGGGTCACCAACTGACATCTCACAAGTATTCACCCCATCCACTCACACAGTCACACTGCCTCTACATACCTCATCACCGTTGGCCTTGGCAGAGAGACAGTCTATGGTTGGCACTGGCCAAGACAGTGTGGTATCTATGGCACTTGTGTTAGGACACAGCAGCTATAGCCAGATGTCTGGCAGAGTACCACATAGGCAGATGTTCAGGGGTGCTCATCGGACCACTGCTGGTCATCATGCCCCTGGCAGACATGCCACATCTTTATCAACCACACGCATGTTCCAGACTGTCATGGAGGCACAGGCATGAATGAATCGGTACACCAGACAGAGTCTAAGGGTGCAGAGGGCTCATCACACCTCTGTAACTGACAGCATCCATGACCAAGCAGGTGCCATTCATAATTACACCGAGGTCATTGATAGACGGTGGGGTGAGATATTGGATCTCATCCACAATGTCATGTCCATGCATCAGGACAGGGCGGGATGGTTGCGACAGCCACATGGACATATGCCAGCAACACCAGCAGCTGGAGGTCACTGTGGATGTCTTACCAGTCACAGCCACTCCCATAGAGGCAGTACCACCCCCAGCACTGTGGGGGGGGGGTTGATGTCCATAGACAGTCATAGCAAACCATGTGCACGTGGCCCTGGCCAGTGCCAGGAGGAATCTGGATCCAGTGGACGTCTGTTAACCTCAGGGGACAGTACCATACTGCCTGTAGCATCACTGCCAGGCACAGGTCCCGTGTCCATGGCTGGAGACAGTGAACTTCAAACCTTGCCAGGTACAGTCTGCAGTTGTCTCACAAATCCCCATATAGGGCAGACACATGATGGAACTGTGTGCATGCAGACACACACACACACACACACACACACACACACACACACACACACACACACACACACACACACACACACACACATAAGCAACAATCCTAGGGCAATTACACACCTGAACACATGACATCACCATTGTCCCATAACATTGCACAGCCCCCTTACATGCACACACACACACACACACACACACACACACACACACACACACACACACACACACACACACACACACATTGTCAATTGTATGGCTCAGCCTAGGCCTCTGGCAAAATACAAGTACACCCTGTGCGTATCATGGTACCTGTGCCACATCCTGTCATCCATAACATTGATGCAGGGACAGGCTAACATGGTGCTGATGCACAGCGTGACTGTACAACAGTTTAGCAATGGAATGCTGTGTAGCATGTTGTCAGCAGTAAAGTGAAATGCTAATATCTTGGAAGGTGTAGCTGTGCAGCCATAATGCATTATAGCTGTAATTAACAATGTTGTGTTGTTTTTCACCATTATCTATTCTGATTGTGTTGTGTTTGTCCATGTACCACATGGCTGATGGGTGTAGTGATGTCAGTAGGCCTTCTACAGTGGACACCAGTAAGTGCAGTGGGTGGTACACATGACATGGCTGGGTACAACACACAGAGCCTTTGGTTTGGATGCAGTACAGATACAAGACTGTACACATGCAGGTATTTCCCTGTACAGGTAACACATATGTTGCCCATGTAATCCCACCAAGACAGGATAGGCACAACCACATATTGTTATATATGCAGTCTGCAATGTGGATGACATTAAACATGTTAACAGCAGGGTGTATGTCCCTTTCCCCACTCTACTATGATCCTCACCTCAGTAACATGAGTGTGCCAATGCCGGTGGCATAGCCCTACCCTTAGGAGGGTGTGAGGCACTCAACTACTGTGAATGGTGTAAACAACAACTAACAACCTGATCACCTACACTGTACAGTATTACAGACAGTTATGTGGGGGGATAGATGCAATAGTAACTGCAATGATGGTGGATGTGTCCACAACAGCCACACACAGTGAGTTATAGCAACCCCAGTAGTGCTGCACACCTCTACAATGTGGAGGAGAGCATTAACACATCTATGACCTCTGAAGGACTCTATGTCCATGGGATGGCACCTGTGGAATGTTGGCATTTGCCAAGCAGCCCTGGTGGAAACATATTATGTGAACGAAGGTAGATGCCTAAACATCTACCCACATTCCTACATTTGGGATGGTGTAAAAAACCTGCTATGATCCACATAGGCATTGTGCACCTCCTAACCCTCATCTACACCTGACTTGATTGTGTCAAGGAGGTATACCAGGTTCAGGTTGCATTCTCTGCCTTTCACAAGCCCAACATTGGTGGGGTCCCATGTGTTAAGATTACCAGTGACATTGGCCATGGGTTCATTGTTGATATGTTTCATGTCCCTGCAGATCAGGGTCACAAGGCCACTGGGTGGTAGTTCCCAGCTGATATGGTGGATTTGTTGTCATCCTTGCCAACATTGGTGAATCCATTGTCAGGTGTAGGCCTGTTGGATCGTATGAGGGATCCCAGCTTCTTACTGCACCTTCCCAGGGGGTTCCCCCAAGCATGATTCTTCACTTGACTGTACTGTATGATATGTTAGTAATGCCAGCATGCCATCCTACATGTGGGGTGGAGTACTGTTAACATGTACTGCTCTTGTCATGTAGGGTCCTGGTTACGGAATCTGCTAAGGTTGGTAGTGTATTGCAGGCCAGATGTGTTTGGCTGTGGGGGGAATACCTATCCATGCCAGATGTATGTTGTTTGGGTCTCTCAAACCCATCAATGGTGCATGTGGACATATATGTTGTGGTTATGTTCCCAATTTCATCTACAGATGTATGTCCTTATATACCTCTATAGATATATATGTGTTTACCTTTGAAAGGGAGACAATCATTTCTTTGAATGGCCCTTTCTGTGAACTGAAAGGACCAATCTGTTATTTCTAATTGCACCACAATTCAAAACTCAGCAAATCTAAAATCAGCTTTGCTGATTCGCGAACTACAAGTTGAAATACATATCATAATGCAGGGGGGCAAGCCCCCTTGCACCCCCCCCCATCTGGGGGGCTGGGCCCCCCACAACCCCCCTACTGTGATATACTAAGTCCGAGTTCGCACTACAGTGGGGAAAGGCAAATTGTCCCCATCCCCACTATAGTGCCATCCGCACCCAAATTGCTGAATCTGCAATGAGCAAATGCATAGTGACATTCGCTCATTGCACATTCGATGCATTTATTGCAAGATTGTGCAATTCTGAAAATATACTTTCGACCTTCCAGCTTCCGGAGACATGATTTTCTCCCTTTGAAAGGTGAACCATACATGTGCTTACATATATGTATTTTTAGTGCTGTATATATGTAGACATATGGATGTATACATATATATCTATAGATGTATGCATATCTATGTATATATGTATATATTGGCATATATATATATATATATATATATATATATATATATATATATATATATATATATATATATATATATGTGTGTGTGTGTGTGTGTGTGTGTGTGTGTGTATATATTTCTATAGCTATAACTACATATGTTGATATGTTATGTCCATTTAAATATCAATATATATACATACACACACATACATCTACATCATAGAATACATTCCCTGTAGTGCTGAATACCTGGGCTGGATGATATGTATGTGAAAACATCATGATTATGCATATCTGCCATCGCTTAGTGGTAAATCACTTTTTGTATGGTGTGCAGGGTCCTGGTTTCGAGCCTTGCAGGAGCTGTTTATTTTGTTGCTGGGCTGAACACATCCTGTTGCATACAGAGTAATTAAGGCACTTTAAAGCAGTTGTAAGCAGGTTTATGTGGGTTTGTGTGATGGTGAGCACTCATAACCTCCGTTAATGTTTTCATACACTCATCTAGCTTCTTAATTGCTTATCCTGTGTAGGCAATGCTTAGCTCTGCGCTAACCCGAGCAAACCTGCTTACAACTGCTTTAAAGTGTCTCACTCTGTATCCAATGGGCCGTGTTCTGCCAGGCAACAAAATGAACAGCTCTTGCAAGGACCCTTCACATCCTAGACAAAGTGATGTACCACTAAGCCATGACAGATACACAGAAATTCAATGTTTTCAGAAACATATCATCCAGTCGTGTCATGCGACAGTACAGAGAATGTATACCAACACCTAGATATCTGTGTGTGTAACTATATAAAAAATCTAAACAAATACAACATCTCTCTCTCTCTCTCTATATATATATATATATATATATATATATATATATATATATATATATATATATATATATATATATATATATACTTTTTTTTGTTTTTCTAACTCTGTATACATATATATCACTATATATGCACATATATACATGCATATGCCTAAATCGACACATATATGTATCTACACTGATATGTGTACATATATACAGCACGTTATATATGTGTATGCAGATATATATCTATGTAGGTATATATGGACATAGTTATATATATGTTAGCAGATATATATATCTATATAGGTATATAAGGCCATACATCTGTAGATAGGAATGGCAGACTAACAAATACACATATGTCCACATGCACCGTTAATGGAGTTGAGAGTCCCCGCACACTATACGTCTTGTACGAATAGGCACCCCCCCCCACAGCCAAACATGTGCACCCTGCAATACACTATCAAATACAGTCTGCCTCCCATAGAACATGTAATATGTGGAAGCCATCAACATCCCCAGGATCCAGATACACAGACACAGATATGCAAATACAGATATGCATATATATATATATATATATATATATATATATATATATATATATATATATATATATATATATATATACATGTGACTACATATACAGAAGCAGATATATGTACAGTAAGATACATATGTAGATGGTACACACAATATGGAACAGCCACTATGCCTACAGTTAACACCTGAACAACTGGACACTGTATAGACGACTCATACAAACGTCAATTGTTGCCTGCAACATATACCCATAGAAAGGTCATAGGAAAGACGCCACACACAGGTTTGCAGAAATGGGAATCCATTAATTGTGTACTATAACAGTTCTATATGCCATGCCATATAGCTGTTCAGATACTGTCAACCATAAAAACAGAGTACTGCAACTGTGAAACAATTACACTAATACAGAAGTCTGGAAAGGTTCACAACTGTTGCTGTCCTGGCCAAGCCCTTCAGATTGTACAATAGTGAAGACAGACTGGTCCACAGGATACCAATCAATCAACAGTATGTACTGCAGGTGTGTAGTACAGCAGCCTCTATCTACACTCTGTACAAACTCAGTAGGCGGTAAAGACGTTTTGTGATCAAATAGGTTGTAACTGGTACATAACAAGGCATAACTGACAGCATCACAAGCACAACGACAAACAGAAAAGTCTGTATGGCAGGAGGCAGTATGCTTGCAATACCTCAATTCATGTAAGTAATGTCAATATAGGTGAACTATACGGTACTGTACATCCAGATACTTTGTGGCAGCTCACCCCTGATACCCCACATTATGTAAAAGCCTGCGTCATTTATGGTGCTCCCCACCTAGACTCAATAATAAAGGCCCATATACCACTGTTAAATACACTGTCCTCTGGAGTGCATAAGGCCACACATGTATTGTGTAGGTGACACCCACACATATATGGCCCCAGCCCCACTGTATGTGTTGGGGATACAACAGATGTGGACTAATGGCAGCAATGGCAGTGTGATATACTCACAGCCCACTACAGAACAACCCCTGACAGCATGACATGTGCAAAGCTTGGTTTGTAGATGGAGGACAGAGACTAGCACACAGGCACATATGTGGAACACTGCTGCCATACACAAGGCAAAATGCTGGTGTTACAAGATAGTCTGCAACATACCCTTAGTCAGGGAATTGAGGTTAGAAACAGAAATGGATGTAGCCATGTACTGATAGCATGCAACACACACACTGCCAGTGTAATATCTGACACAGGACCAGTGTGGTGGACGGACAACACATGATAGGCATACCTCTCCAGCAAGAGGATAGGCCCACAGTAGTGAGCTTTGCAGACAGACTGCATTCCAAGGTAGACTAGTATGTAAACACACACACCCTGTAACACCAGTACTATACAAAGAGTAACACAACTCTGCTCATAGTCTGTCTGTAGTTCCTGATCCTCCTACAAATATGTGGCTGCTCTGAGTGTGCAGGTTCACCTGTAAGAGGTATTGCTACCTGCTGTCTGTAACACTGTTGCCCACACACAGGAAAGATGTCCATCACACAGAAAATGTAAAGGGACCACACCCACATGCTGTAAGGATTAATAGTGGGTGGTTGCCATGACAGTGGTAATTGGAAGTAGAACATATGTGTAATATATATATATATATATATATATATATATATATATATATATATATATATATATATATATACATATGGCTATCTGGATAAGTATATGTACATATATTTCCACCATATGTCCTGGACATGGAGTGTAGCCCTACCCCAGCCCCTATAGTCCCAATGTTGTAGTGCAAGGGGATGTCAGGTATGTATAGCAGGTATATTACTAGACTATTGCTTCTGTCACTGGGATTGTCTTCTCAGACATGGTGTGTGTGGAAGGTGACATCTGCTTATAACATGTGTGCCATTGGCTACTGACAGACATCCTAAGGAAATCATTGTAAAGTACCGCCGCTAGCATGTAATGTCCCTGTGGAGTGCAGCAGAGATATTGGCCAATATATATAGAACTTTGGTCATACCCTGTAAAGTCCAGCGGTATACACATAATCCCTTAGTGCACAACATGTGTACCAGGCCTGACAATATGGATGCAGACAGCCATGTAGATGGATATAACTTATAACAACTGGCATACATTTGCCACCATAGGTTTTGGATTCACAGACTCTTGTCTGGCCTGACACATAATGACTGTTGGTACAGGGGTGCCATGGATACATACTACCCACTAGATATTGACATACATCTGTACAGCATCCCACTGCTCTGTCTGACATACATGACCTTTAAAGGAGGCCCGGCAGAAGTACATCTGGCAAGTATCTGCACATGACATCTCACTGGGTAAGTACACTAAGCTGCTAGGTATGTAACAATGCACTGTGCAGGCTACAGGCAGACTGGCTCAACACTGGCCTACATCTCGTATGGGGGAATGCACATGTACCTGCATATATAGCAGACTCAACAGCCATGTCACAGCATAGGGTAAGATACACCTGTGTGAAAGTGCATAACCACAACCAATGTGAACACACCCACAGCCACATATGGTAAGCTAGCATAATATTACAGTATATGGGCTGTTCTACACCATCCTCATATGTGCCACTCACAGAATGACCCTACATATTCTGGGGCTGCTACACAGTTTGGTCTGATGGCTGTCTGTAGTATGGAACATGTGTGTGTATGGCCCTACAAACATGTACGGCAAAACGGTACCATACAGTGGAGCAGCATGTAACATCAGACAGAAGGTGAGCTAGAACAATGACATCTACCACAGTCTGTACAAAGTCTACAGTACATATTAACAATACACACACTCCTGACATTCAACATCACTACACAGACCTCAGTACTGTACAAACACCCACAGAATGTCCAGGTTATATCATGAAATATAACCCCTACTGTACATGACATGTGTAGCAATCTGATATATCACTGGTTTGTTATCAGATATGATGACACTACTTATGGTGTACAAATAAGCACCACTTCATGCACAACATATGTACACAGTTTGACAGAGGTGTGGCTGACGGCACATACACAGGTCCAGTATAGACATGTTGCTGTGATAACCTCATACATTTACCACTGTAACGGGGTTTATTGCAACATATGTCCTATGAGGGATATGAAGTCAGTAACTGTCACGACCTTCACCATCTACAGACTTCAGTCCTCACACTACCTTCTGCATTCCACAGATAGATGCACCGTGGCTAACACATGAAACCAAAAGCACAACACTGCCCAGTCTGGAGATGACCCTGCAGAGGGGGATCCCTCATATACATGGAACTGACATGGCAGGTATTGAGACATGTATGACAGCCATATCCAGACAAACACTGTTAAACCAACATTACTCCAAATGCAGTATAGCAGCACTTATAGTCTGTAGTCAGGTCAGGCACATCCCCTTCCTGTTTGTTGCCCTCTTTCCACAGTGTATATTGTTAGAGGTAAATCCCCAATCCATGTGAGATGCTGTTTGCCAAACAGATCTAGTTCCTGCTCACAGTGACCAAAAAGGGCCAACACCACCATGATGTTCCTATGTATTGGGGTTTGTTTCCATGCAATTGGCTATGGGAATGTTACCACAGCTGTTCCACATGCAATCAGCTAGGGGAGGACTGCCATTCGTGCAGAGGCTATCAGCTGATCATGAACATCACTTAAAATACACATGCTGCTGCCTAAGCAAAGCAGGTGTGGGTCTCCACATTCACCAGAGAGGGAGTGGGGGAGGCGGACAGAGGCAAATACATATCAGGGAGGGGTGGGAGAGTAAAAGTGCAACATGTTTGTATCATACACTTACCAGCACAGGGTATCAATTCCCCAACAACTATGTAGTGCTATCACAGTTTGCTGCAGTTATTAGATGTGCCACATGGGTTTCCTGCTATGGAGCACTCAGAACATATATGTGATGGTGAGTGACATCTGCAACAGGGATATGGTAGATATATGGTAGGTGATGTACACGTGCCTGTCTGCATGAACAGGTGCCAGTGTCAATGCAGGTACACTCACAAAGGAACGCATACACATTGGCACACTTGGCAGGGCCAGGAGTGCAACTCATCACTAGTGGGATTGCCACAACACATCAGTCACATGTACCACACGGGTCATACAGAGGTCATATGGACAAAGAGTATGAGGAGGTGTCAGACATCAGACAGAATGCTTCAGAATGCCCTGGGGGTTGTAGTAAGTGTGGATGTTGATATACACACCATACAACTCACACAAAAACACACAGGGTGCCAGTTCTGACATGCATGGATGCATGTCTGCACGATTGTGTCATGGTCAACTGTGCCAGCAGGCTGCACAAGGGTAGGTGATGAATATACCTTGGCATCAGGCCACATGACAATGGTCTGCATTGTGGCTCAAGCCTGTAGTTTCTGCATTTGCCCACACAGGTGGGCATTGCATCCCCCATCTGGTCACCTGGATGAGTATTGTGTGTGGCCAATGCTTTGCATCACTTGCAATGTATGTGTTCCTTAGTCCATGACATGGATGGTGTCTGGGATGTGCACACCTCCCACATGCACATACAGTGACATGTGGAACTGTACCTGGGGTGCCTGGCCCATGTTATGAACACAGATTAATATTAGATGTGCCAGTCTTGCCCACCTGTGACAGGAACTGGTAAAGGGCAGTAGGTTTACACTTCACCTACATTGACACCATGCTACCAGCATTCCCTGATGTCAGTGTCATCTGTCCATACAGGGCATGTTGTCAGGCATGGTATGTCTGTTGTGAGTCACATGTGGTGGCACCACAGGTGGTGCAGGTGTGCATTGAGGAACATGGTGGAAGTGCACTGTCTACATATACGTGCATATTGGACAGATGGGCAGGGTGACATGCCCTCTGTAGCCCACTGCATTCACTGCATAGTTACAATCAGTGGCCAATATGGAGTGTACTACCCACATATTGACTGTTGCCTTGGCATGTGTGTGCGTATGACACATGGGTTGAGTGTGTGTTCTGGGTAATAGTGGGGTTGCTAACTGTGATTGACTGGCCTTGATATCACATGTATGGGTATGGCTATGGCTTTGCACCCCAGCCTCTCAGCTGATTTACATCTGTTATCCCTGTATGGTTGACATTGTGAGATATAATAGGGCCACCATAAAAGAAATACGCAAACCCCCCTCCACATTGCCCACAATCATAACCACCTCTACACAGGACACAAGTTACACTCACACCTGTCATGTCTGGGAGCAGAACCCCCTATCTAACTAGTTTATTACACTATAGCATTATGCAGTTATAGTACATGCCATGGACATTACTGGAGTACTCTTTCTCCAAAGGTGTATCTCACAATGAATGACATCAGCAGGATTACCAAACTAGGGCATTTCAACTGTACTGCGGGTGACTAGCCTAAAATGCATTGCTCCCTACACAGACAGTGAGACACACACAAAACATCAACAACTGCCATGTGTGGGTATAGAACCCCTGACCAAGACCTATATGACATTATAGCATGGAACAGTTATAGTTCACACAACAGGGGTTACTAAAGAGCTGTTTCCCCAATTTTGTATTTCACAATGAATGACATCAGCAGGATTGCCAAAGTAGGGCGTTTGAAATGTATTGTGAGTGAGTAGCCTATAATACATTGCTCCCTACACAGACATTGAAGCACACATAAAACATCCAGAACTGCCATGGGTGGAGACGGAACCCTACCACAGTTCTAAATCACACTACAGCAGTACGCAGTTATAGGACATGCTACAGAGATTACTGAGCTGCAACCTTCCCAGAGATGTATTTCTAGGTAGGTAACATCAGTAGCCTGGCCAAAGTTGTGTATATGAATTCTAAGGAGTGTGAGTACCCTAAAAGCATTGTTTTCTATTCAGTCAGAAACACATAGACGCACAGATTCACACACACACAGTCACTAAGTCTGGGGTTGGAACATCCACCTAACGACGTGATTACACTACAGCAGTACGCAGTTACAGGACATGCTACATAGATTACTGGCATGGGCTATATCCTTCCCAGAGGTGTATGTCTAGGTGATCAACATCAGCAGCCTGGCCAAAGTTGAGTATATGAATTGTATGGAGTGGGAGTAGCCTAAAAAGTATTGCTCTCTACTCAGACACACACATTTACAGTTGCCAAGTCTGGGGTTAGAATACCTACCTAGCTCGGTTTAGCTCACTACAGCAGTATGCAGTTACAGGATGTGTTATGGAGATTACTGGGTTATGACTTTCCCAGAGGTGTATTTCTAGATGAGTGACATCAGCAGCCTTGCCAAAGCTGAGTATATGATTTGTAGAAGTGTGAGTAGCCTAAAAAGCATTTCTCTCTTCTCAGTCAGACACACACATTCACATTTGCTAAGTCTGGGGTTAGAACACCTACATTATCACACTACAGCAGCATGCAGTTGCAGGATGTGCTACAGAGATTATGGTGCTATAACATTCCCAGAGGTGTATTTCCAGGTGAGTGACATCAGCAGCCTTGCCAAAGTTGAGTATATGAATTGTATGGAGTGCGAGTAGCCTAAAAAGGCATTGTTCTCTACTCAATCAGACACACACACACAGTTGCCAGGTAGGGGGCTAGAACACATACCTAACTACTTTAGCACATTACAGCAGTATGGAGTTACAGGACATGCTACAGAGTTTACTGGGCTATGATTTTCCCAGAGGTATATTTCTAGGTTAGTGACATCAGCAGCCTTGCCAAAATTGAGTATATGAATTGTACGGAGTGTGAGTAGCCTAAAATGCATTTCTCTCTACACAGTCAGACAGACATGCACGCAAACACACACTCACACAATTGCAAAGTCTGGGGTTAGAACTACTACCTAACCAGTTTATCACTACAGCAGTACGCAGTTATGGGACACACCATGGAGATTACTGAGGTACAGTTCTCCCAAAGGTGTATTTCACATTGGTTGACCTCAGCAGGATTGTCATAATACTGCTATGGGGAGGGTGGTGTGTGCATGGGCCATAACCCATTCATGTAGGGGTTGACATGCCACATGCAGGCACACACGGGGTCATATGTCACAGGTACATGTATACAGCTATTAGATGACTACTTCCTTGTACAGTCATGTTACACAGCTGGCACATGCGCCACACAGTCTGTCATGCTTACAGATACTGGTGGCTTGTATCTGCAGTGAGTGACATCTGCACCTCATGTATTTGGGGCACTTTGGCTGTGTGCTGGGTGGGAAAGTGCGGGATGCCTTCTTGTCACGGTCACCCTCTTCCACACATCTATGTCCATCTACCTTTGGCTTATTATAGTGTGTTGTCCTTACATATATGTCTGTGCAAGGCAGGAGTGGTGCATACTGACATGTGTCTGCACTAAGAACTGCAACTGCCAGATATGTCTGATCCACTGGTATTTGCAGACATGGCCTCCATGTGTTTGTGTGTGAGCGTGCCCACTATGACCTTTCAGTATGTTGTTGACTGACTTTGCTTTCATTCCTCTAAGTGTGTGAGCATGCCCTGTGTGGATCGAGTCCAGGTAGTTTGTACTGCAGTGCTGACCTTTATGTTGTACAGTGTGTATAGGTAGCATGCTGTGTCTGCAGGGTATCCATCGTTCATTTGGCATTGACTGTTGCTACATTTCTGCATAGCGGGGGCGGGGACACCTGACTGTTTCTACATTTTTACACAGGAGTGGGGGGGGGGCACACCTGACACTTATACAGATTTGCTAGGACTGTACTGGTATGTCAGGTACTCCAGTTCAATCTGTAGTCTTACCTATCGTGCTGGCTAGAGGCATACCAATGTACTACATATTTTAGCTTTAATTACCTACATATTAATTTCTGACTTCCTAGCCTTCACAACTTACAGCCAACTGCCTGGCCTGCTGTAGTCTGTCTGTGTAGGCCTGGGGGAGGATTACCCATAAGGCTCATTCAGAGGCCATAGTACAGCATTTGTTTGTGTTTGTCTACACCTGTCCTGCTGGCTGAGACTGTTGTTGGGTATGTGAACCTTCCTGACTGGCATGTGTGGGTCTTATGGACACACATGCTGCTCAGCCCATTTCCTGCAGTGGGTTTTGTCGCCCTGTGTAGTACTGGCTACTATGGTGACTCCAGTATGTGTTACAGATGTCATGGTGCCACTATAGGTGTCTACTGTCTGCTGCCATAACATTCAGCCACCCAATTCCATTGCATGCTCACATCCATACCATAGCTACAGGTAACAACACATTCTACTCCATTTGGCAATTGGTAGGTTGATTGACTTACCTTGAGGGTGTGCCAGACTTGCGGATGGTGCTGGAGGGCTGCCTACGTCGCATTCACATAGTACACTCCCTATACATGGCTGAGTACTGGTACTGTCATGTTTGGCATCCCTTTTACTGTCTGTGTGAGTCAGAGAGAGTTGTCATTCCCTGGGTCCCTACTGTGTCAGTGCAAGTGCTATGGGTTGCCTCTTTGCCAAGGCCAGGGCATACTGGGCATGCACCCTTCTGCCTACTTGGGCAGGCTCAGGTTGTTCCTCCTCTGAGTCACTCTGTACCTGTACAAGCCTTGGCATTGGTGCGGGGCTGTGTGGCCCTGCCCCATGCTGTTCCTACTGCAGCTGTTTTCGCAGGATTATATTGTGTAGCATAGCACATACCATAACAATTTGAGTACATTTATTTTTATTTTTTATTTATTTTAAATTTGTTAACCGGGGGTGTCTGACTGAGCCGAAAAGGCCCTTTTTCAGCAGAGGCCCGGGGAGAAAAGATCCACAAAGAAAAATTACAGACACATTTAGTTATTTAGACATGATCAGTATACACACAAATTACAGGAGCCATGTTTTTACAGTGGTATGCTGCACATAAACAGTTACAGCGGAGAGAACAAACAAAAAAAATATTAATTTTAAAAATAAAGGTAATTAATAGATTTGTGGTGTACAGCTGAAATTTGGAACATAGGTAGAATACATACATAGTACACAGGTACAGTACATACATTGTAGATTAGCCAGTGTTTGTGAGTAAGATTGAAAACTGTTATCAAGTGCTCTAGATTTTGTATGCATGTGTTATCCACTTTCACTAGCCTGGGGAGCAATCATGGCACTGCCAGCTTTCCTTGAGATGTTGCCTGATGAGGTCTTTAAAGGAGGCTTTGGATGATGTGTTTTGAATGCTTGTAGGGAGAGAATTCCATTTTATAGCCACTGAACTACTATATAGTGCATCTCCAAAGCTATTGTAGCTGTTGGTGACTTCTAGTAGTAGTTTGCTTGATGATCTAAGAGGCCTTTTGGGTGAGTGATGTTGTGCTAGGTTTTTGAGGGCAGGACACTTATTGGGGAGGTAATAGATCAAAAGACAGAGGCAGAGCTGATTGTAGGTTAGGAGGTTGGGCAGTTCAAGCCAGTGGAGCTGTCTCAAAGCAGTACAGTGATGAGTTCTATATGAGCAATTTGCAGTAAAGCAGGCAATTCTGTTATAGCATGCTTCCATTTTGCTTAGTTCAGTTTTGTTGAGATTAGTCAGAATGGGAGATGCATATAGTAGGGTGGATAGAAGTTGGGAGTAAGCAATGGCTGATCTTGTGCTGTTGGTAAGAAATGGTTTGATACGGTAGAGCAACCCCAGTTTGGCATGCACTTTTTTAATAGTTAAGTTTAGATGACTATCAAATTTTAGGTGGGAGTCTATGGTCATTCCCAATAGCTTAGCCTGTGCCACTGAAGCAATTGGAGTAGCATTAGTGGAGTAGATAGTGAATTGACTGTTAGTGTTTTTGTTAGAACTGGTTATAATCATAAGCTGAGTTTTCTTTGGATTGAGGATAAGTTGGGCTTTGGTAAGGTAGCTTTCAATGTCAGAGAATGCTAGTTGAGTTGTTTGCAGGAGGGTGGGAATATTTTGTGCAGCACATATTAAGGTAGTGTCATCTGCATACTGAATTATAGATGCATGCTATGTGGAGGTATGGTGGTCATTTGTGAAGACTGTGAATAGTAGTGGTCCTAAGCTAGAACCCTGTGGGACTCCTATAGTTATGGGCAGCTGAGGAGAGAGAGAATTTTCCCATTTCACAGCTTGGTACCTGTCAGTTAAGTAGCTTTGGAACCAGGTAAGAGCGGAATTTGATAGATTATATTGGTTTAGTTTGTTTAGCAGGATTTGGTGTGAGACTGTGTCAAATGCTTTGGTCATATCCAAAAAAGGAGTTGACACTTGCAGGCCTTCATTTTTGAGATGATTTACTGTGTCTGTGAAGCAGAGGAGGGCTGTAGTGGTACTATGGACAGGTCTGAAACCATGCTGAGTAGGTGACAGGATGTTGCTGTCTAGGAGATAGTTTAACATCTGGGTATGGATGCATTTTTCTAGGATTTTGGCCGGGGGGGGAGAGTAAAGCAATGGGTCTGTAGTTATTAAGTTCAGTGGAGGTCCCGCCTTTATGTTTGGGTGTAACATAGGATATTTTCCAGAGTTTGGGCACATAATTTTCAACAACTGATCTGTTTATGAGAGTGGAGACTGGGATAGCAATATCATGTGAGTTTCAAGAAATAGCTCGGGAGTAGGTCGGCTGCTGTTGATGAGGTTTTTAGTTTGGAGAGCATGCTTTTGATTGAAGTGGTGGAAACTGTTTTGAGGGTAAAGCTTGTATTAGTGTTATTTGTGTTGGGGGGATCAGTGAGGAAGGAACTGTCCTGTGATACTAAGGATAGAATTGAGTACACAAAGTGGGAGTTGAATTGTGTTTCTATGGGAACTTTAGTGTCAGGGGTGGTTGGTTTGGGGGAAGCCTTTTGGGTGGATTTTAGTAGCCGGTTTACATTTTTCCAAACTTTTTCTGGGTTGTGTTGGCATTTAGTTTGTAATGTTGTGTAGTAGGATTTTTTGTCCAGCCTAATGCATTTTTTTGCACGGTTGCGCAGTTCTTAGTACTTAGTTAGGCTTTGTGTTTCTTTGTTTTTTGATAGTAAAGCCAGGCAGTGTCTCTGGACTTGAGGATTTGTTTGGTTTCTTTACTGAGCCAGGGGTTTGTAGAGGTTCTAACCTTGATTTTGCGCAATGGAACGACAGTGTCTAGGTGTTATAGAAATGTTTCGTTGAAATATGCTACAGCCTGGTCAAGTGGGAGGGTTTTTAGGGGGGGTCCAGTCACAGTTACAGAGTAAAGTGTTGAGGACCTCAGGAGAGAATATTTTTGTGTTTCTAGTGGATATATAGTTAGTGGTTTTGCATATGCTTGTTCTACTACGTATAAAGTATATTATGTTGTGGTCACTTAAGGTGTCTGGGAGACTGCCTGTGTGAGGGTACAATGTGGGGTTGTTAGTTAGGATCCAGTCAAGGATGGATTCCCTTTTAGATTTTTTATCACATCTAGTTGGAATTTGGACTAGCTGCTGGTAGCCATGGAGATCTATTAGATTACTTGCTGATTCTGATATACAGGTGAACCAATCTAGGTTGAAGTCTCCCAGAATAAGGGTTTCTTGTGCGTATGTGGAAAAACACCAGAATAAGAAGTCTTCAAGGCTAGCGGGTGTATTACCAGCTGGAATATAGATCACAATTGTGGTGATGACCTTTTTGGGGTGAAGTTGAAGTCGTGAGATAAGTATGTCCCAATTATTGGGGGAGGGGTAGGAGTTTGGTAATTGACAGGCAGTTAAGTTTGACTTGTACAGTAAGGCAGTTCCACCCCCTTTACGAAGTGGTCTGTCTTGTCTAATGATATTGTAGCTGGTAGGGAGAACTTCTGAGTTAGCTATGTTTTTATTTAGCCAGGTTTCTGTTAAAGCAACTATGTCTGGGGAGTAGTGTGCTATTGTGGCCTGGAGTTCAGGTATTTTATTTTTGATACTTCTATTATTAATATTTAGCATTAAAAGATTGTTGGTTTTGCTGCTGTTGTTGATTTGCCCAGGGATGAAGAAAGTGGGGATGTTATGTTCTGACATTTGTGTTGGAGCAGTTTGAGTTGGACAGGATGGATTTGAGCCTGGGTTGGGGTGGATATCCCCACCTATGGTGAGCCTGGAGTTAAAATGGTTATACAGATGTTGGAGTTTGGTGAGGAGTGTGAGAAAGTATTGTGGTTTTTTGGAGTAGGAATGCGAGCATATGTGTTAAGTCCTGAATTGGTTCGTTATGTAGTTCTTGAATAACTGTGGGCAGATATTATAATGTGTGGTGTCTGTATACGAGAGTGCATAATGCAGTGTTGTGCTACTAAGTTTAGAGATACTGCTAGGGTGATAACTTGTGGAGTTGTAAAGAATTATGAGAAGACAGGCTAGACTTAGTCGCATGATAGTCATGGTTATAAAGTTTAAGTTGTTTCTAGGTGGGGGGTCTGAACAGGAATTATAGGGTTGCACTATATGTGGATGGGTAAGTAGTGTGGGTGATGTAAAAACTGCCTAGTGGGAATGAGAGTGATTGGGAGTATTTTGTGTGGAGCAAGGTGGTGTGGTATAATGTGATATGACTTGAGGAGCTGTGATTGGTGGAGGTGATGTGAGGGTGAGCTGTGGGTGTGGCTGTGAGTACTATAAATGTAGAGGTAGTGGGAGCGGGAGGGAATAGGGGGCAGGGCAGGGGAGCAGAGAAATCCTGAGTGTTAGCGAGGGCGAACAGAGAGGGGCAGAGCCAACCAAGACAAAAGAAAAAGTAAGTATTACTTTACAAATCTGAACACTTTTAAAACAAATTCCTGAGGTCTAATGGCTTACCGGCAAGCAGAATGTAATTGCTGAGGAGCACTTGTGTCCTGGTGGTAGACTAGAAATTTAAAGATGGCTCCATGCTCAGCAAGATTCTAATATAGACTTTGTATTGGGGAGGGAGATAGCACAAGGGGTGTAAACCAGGTTGAATGCAAAGAAACCAGAGAGGCAATCAGTGGAAATCAGTGAAGGCCTCAGAGGGTGTAAGTAATAATTCAAACTACCTGTAAAGTGAAGGAGAGAAAAGACAGCAAAGTTTATTAAGGTTGGGAGTGTGTCTTCACATTGACTTGCTGATTAGTAACCAGTTTGTGCACAGATTAGAGTAGGGAGATACATTAGCAATGAAGGGGAATGTATAGAGATGCAAATAAACAGGTGGGCCTCCAAGTGATACAAACTAAGGCAGAAAGCACTGAGAGGGCTGCTTGATGGTTTATTTAGTCACAGGGATGTGAATTAAATGTATACTGTCTATTGGACAGTTAGGATTACTGTACTAGTGGGGGGAGGACACAAGGCTACAACAGTCTGTTTTATCAGCAAGCTGAGAACTACTAAGAAATACTGCTAATGTAATAGCTTCACTCTCATAAAACATACAAGTAGAATGCCTGGGTGGACTGACCCTGCTCAAGGCTCAAAATGTATATCTTTGTTTAGTTTGCAGTACTGATTCCTTCTTATACTGTATGGGTGGAGTGGTAGCCGCAGACTGCAGATTTGCTTGAGTGTGCTCCTGCTCTTGAGGCTCAAAATGTATATCCTAGTTTAGTTTGCAGTACTGATTCCTTCTTATACTGTATGGCTGGAGTGGTAGCCACAGACTGCAGATTTGCTTGAGTGTGCGCCTGCTCTTGAGGCTCAAAATGTGTATCGTTGTTTAGTTTGCAGTACTGATTCTTTATTATACTGTATGGGTGGAGTGGTAGCCGCAGACTGCAGATTTGCTTATATGTGCTTGGCAAGCAGAATGTAATTGCTGAGGAGCACTTGTGTCCTGGTGGGAGACTAGAAATTTAAATATGTAGCTGGTGAATACTGCAAGGCTCCACCAGATGTGTCCAGACACCAGAACCGTGACCTGAGCATCCCAAACACACACTCTATTATATGTCTGGCCTGTGCATGTGCCTCATTATGGCATTGTTGTTCAGGTGTGTGTGCATTTCTGATGGGTGTCATCAGCCATGACTCCAGTGTGTACCCAGCATCCCCCACTAGGTGACCATAGGGGATGTCCACATTGGCAGATCTCTGGTACAGCTGTGTCAGATGCCATATGTGTGAATCGTCATAGCTTCCAGGGCAACCAGCACACACATTCATTATAATGATCTGGGCATCACATACAACCTGGCAGTTGATGGAGGTGATGCTCCTGCGGTTGATGTAGGTCCTACTCTGCTCACCGGGTGGTGCTGTGATGCATATTTGCATGCAGTCTATAGCAACCACTACTCTAGGGTATCCTGCTATTTGGTGGAAGAGATGTATATTGCTGGTCAACACCTCATGTGTGTTGAGGAAATATACATGCTCACTGGCATGTGCAGACATGGCATCCAGAAACTGGTGGAATACTCTGGATGTTAATGCCTGTGAGATCCCCATAATATCCCAAGTTGTGCTTTGGGAGGAACCTGTGGCTAGTATACCTAGGCCTTCACATACCTTGGTATCCACTGGTATGGGTTCCCCTCGGCCAGTTCAGTGTGTCAGGTCTGGCTGGCACAGCTCAACAATTTGCTGTAGGAGGTCTCTGTCCACCCTATAGCACTCCACTATGTCCAGCTCATGTAGCCCCAGTAGGTTACCCTGGGTCTGTACATTCTTCTCTGTCTCCTCACTGTGGGTTGTTTGGCAGCATTCACATCCTCACCACTCTCAGCCTCTTGCACATGTTGTTCTATGTTGCCTGCTGCAGCCCTTCTCATTTTGTAGGTTTGTTTGTTAAAATTTCCCCTCTTGTATACACTGGCGGTGTAGACTGTGGAAAAACCAGAGGGGAAGGTGTTTGCTTAGTTTATAGTAGTGTTTTGGGCTGGGCTGGTCTGCTGTCTTTGTAATTGGCTGATGCTGATACATTTCACCTGCCAGCTATGCCAGTTCTCCTTGGTTACCTTCCTACTGCTGGTTTCCCTTTCTATTGCCTTCCTGTTTAAGCCTGGGGGCTCGCCACGCAAACACAGTGCTCAGATGTGAACGGAGCTGCTATTTCCTGTTTTTTTTTTTTTTTTTTACACCTGGTGCACACCGTGCAAACACGCAAATGCACTGTAAGCACGTTTTTCAAGATTTTGGCTTGTTCTACCTGTGTACACCATGATTTTCTTGGTGTAAGAAAGGACAGCCCTAGACACACCCCCTGCCTTAGCTTAGCTTAGCTAAGAGCAAACATGAGCCACAGTGCTCCAGTTAGCTTACAGCATGCCTGACACACCCCATTCTGATGTCAGTTATGTCTAGGGCTTACACTCATGGTTTTCCTAGTCCTACACTCTTGGGTGCAGGCTTGCACTGACAGGGAATCTGGGATTCTGTATCCTTCCCTTCAGTTGCATAGGATTGCCTGCTAATGCATAGTTACATGTCCCACACTGAGCCCCCCCCCCCTTAGCAACCATTACTCACTAGCCAGGTTGTCTTCTGCCTGCCATTGACTTGCATGGCAGAATACTGCTTTTAGTTAGAATGCTTATTTTAGGCTTATTTTATTATTTTCCCCCGATCCCATTTGCGAACCGCTGCCCTATGCTTTAACAGGCGAGATCAGTGAAAAAAAAATAAAAGTTTTTTTTTTTATTTTTTTACACATTTTCCAATGCCAAAGGCCTTCTACTTGGCCATTGGCATGCTTCCTCAATGATATGCAGCCTTTATTTGGAGCTGTCATAGCTCTGTTTTGTAGTTTCCAGAAATGTACACAGTTACTAACCGACTACATTTCTGCAGACTGCACTCATCCTGCACAGACAGCTGCTGGCTTCCTGGATCACAAATTACCCTCATTTGCATGGTTTTCACCTGCAAATGAGGGTAATTTGCATACAGGAGCTTGGTCTGTGCAGGATTAGTCTAAGAGCTCATGTGCACGTCCCGGGAGCTCGTTCCTGGATCGCACATCGGCCATATTGCCGAAAATAGCTCTTAGACTATTCTGCATGCAATAACGGGCTTCATAAATCCAGGGGATTGTGTAACACTGGAAGGAGATATACATCTTGTACACTTCAGCAAGAGATTATCTTTCCAAATTAATACTAACCTTGATCTCAGTCTCTTTGGGAACTTAATGTTGGGAAATAATCCTTTCTTTTCAATACATAGGTGTACTGCTTGTTAACACAGATCTCAGCAGGTGAAAACCAAGTAAAGGCCAAAGTGCTAAGCAAGTAATCTACCTTTACTTTAATGCAA
>NC_056726.1:1116164570-1116287070 GCF_019279795.1 Protopterus annectens
GGTCTTTTGTTTTTTTAGCCTGCCTAACAGGTTTAAATGTTTAGGGGCTGAGGGGGTATTTTGTTGTTTATGCTTTGGGCATTAAGATGTCCTATTAGGAAGGTGTTATTGAGTTTGGGTATTGACATTAGGGGAGAAGGGAAAGTAGGTCCAGGGTTGGGGTGGATGTCCCCATCTTGAAGGGTAGGATTACTAGGTTTGAATGTAAGTTTACATATTAGAAGGGAAAGTGTTTTAGATTTGTTATCCGAAGGCAAGACGTAGTTGAGGTGTGTAAGTCTATGGAATTTAGGTAGTTGATAGTTGGGGGTAGAAGGAGTATATGGATATGAATTAGGTGGAGAGAACAATGTTGTAGTTTGTTTGTGTGAATAGAAAGATTGGTCATAAAGTGATTTCTCATAGTAGGATAGGAGGTAGTAATATTAGTATAGGTAGTCATAGTAGATAGGAGGTAAACTGAACATACTATTACATGTTATACTTATTTTAGCACTATATTCCTGTATGGGAGTCATGGCTTAGTGGTAGGTCATACAGACTAGTGTTATAATGGTCTTGTGGTAGGGCCTAATAGCATGCTTTTATTTTGCTTTCAAATTGAGTACAGGGCCTGTCAATCAGAGTGCTGAAGGCACCTTTAAGCAGTTAAAGGGTTAGCAAGTCTCACAGGAGTCAGGCTGTGTTGCAGATTCTGGTTGCTGCATTTATCTTCACTGATTCCTGTAGTGAGTGTGTATGAATACTGACACCTACCACTATCTTTCATATGTAGCAGTATATATATATATATATATATATATATATATATATATATATATATGTATGTGTACATATACATACTTTCATATATGTACATTACCTTACATTATTATGTACAAGCTAACAATTAGCAGGGCTGTTTCTGTTAACACTAAACTAGTATGGGAATCCAGTAATTCGGGCATTAAAAATCTACCTGACATACTTTGGGTAGTACACATCCTATATTGCCTTTATATTGATTCCTACTATTACATGTTATATTTATTTTAGCACTATATTCTTGTACGAGCGTCATGGCTTAGTGGTAGGTCATACAGACTAGTGCTACCAAGGTCCTGGGTTTGAGACTGACAGTGGGAATTTATTTTTCTTTCGAAATGAGTACAGGACCTGTCAATCAAAGTTCTGAAGGCACCTTTACGCAGTTAAAAGGGTTATTAAGTCTCACAGGAATCAGGCTGTGTTATAGATTCTGGTTGCTGCATTTATCTTCACTGTTTCCTGTAGTGAGTGTGTATGAATACTGACACCTACCACTATATTTCATATGTATTAATATATATATATATATATATATCTATATCTATATATCTATATATATATATGTACATATAATACTTTCATATATGTACATTACCTTACATTATTATGTACAAGCTAACAATTAGCAGGGCTTTTTCTGTGAACACTAAACTAGTATGGGAATCCAGTAATTCGGGAATTAAAAATCTACCTGACATGCTTTGGGTAGTACACATCCTATATTGCCTTTATATTGATTCCTACTATTACATGTTATATTTATTTTAGCACTATGTTCTTGTATGAGAGTCATGGCTTAGTGGTAGGTCATACAGACTAGTGTTACCAAGGTCCTGGGTTCGGGAGTGGGAATTTATTTTTCTTTGGAAATGAGTACAGGACCTGTCAATCAAAAGTGCCAAAGGCACTTTTAAGCACTTAAAACCAGGTCTGCACTCTTTTGAGCGGAGCTCATGCATGCGCACTAACGGTGAGCTCCTCGCTATTTTCTTTGAAAGAAAAGAAAAAGGGGTGACAGGAAAGTGGTGAAAAAGGGATCACAAAGAGAGTAAGACAGTAGGGAAACAAGCTTGGGATTTGCAGGAAGGATGTAGGTGAGGCCCATAGCTGCCCATGTCTTTCTCAGCAACAGCTGTGCATTTGTATGTAATTTGGTGTGACATTTGAAACCTTCCACCCCTGAGAGAGGTGTCAGGACAACATTAATACCTGTTGTACAGCCAATTGTAATTAACAGTTTCAATGTCCAGCGGACATGTGTGCAACATGGACAGCTATGTATGGGGCGTAATTTTTTTGTGGGTACAGAGTGCCCTTTTTTTTTTTTTTTTTCAGGTGAGAGTGGTATGTCAGGTGAAGGTAGTCAGTATAGCTTGGGAGGTAGGTTGGGTAGGTTAACAGACAAGACAGACAAGATGCATACAGGGCGATTGTATGACACATGTGGGGGGGGTTACACAATTGACGGGGACGGAGGTTGGGATATCCAGGGCACATGAGCCCACAGATGGCAACAGTGGAACTGATATCCTCACCCATAGGCAGTTGCCACTGTTCTTTCACAGCCCAGGACGGGGCTGTGCTGGGGGCTGTGCAGGTGGGACAACGGGCATGCCCATAAGCTGTGCCACCCGGGCCTCAAGCTGGCATAGGGGCCCAAGAACAGAGTCTTGGATCTCACTTCGCACCACAGACCGGACCCCTTGGAGGATGAGTGGACGGGCTCCTCTGGCCACGCTTGCAGAGGGGGGACAGGCCCCATCCCCTGCAGCGCTTCCACCCGAAGGTGGTACAGGGCCACCGGAGGAGGGTCCGGCCTGGGCACTAGTGCCAGGTGCAGTCGCCAGATGAGGTGGGAGAGGTGGGTCCGCTGGGACCCGCCTTCCCAAGCGTTCTAGGTTTGTGAGTATGTTATGTTAGTTTGGGTTAGTAGCATATTATTCCATTCAAATTAGTTTTAACAGCATGCATTGGTATTCACATTAAACAAACACCCAGATAATAACACCATTGAACAACAGGCATATCAATATCACATGCATTATTTGAACAGAAATACACGATCAAACAACATGCAGGGTTGATTAATGGCAACAGGCCATCAGGTTTGCAGGTATGAACAGGGCACATGCAACAACGGACATGCATATATTTTTGAAACGACAGTACAAATGTCCATGGTTAATGAAATGTTCACATACCAATATTTAGTGAGTTTTTTAATTTGCAATTATAGGGTGGGGTGGAGAAAGAAAATGATGACACATTCATAAATTATACATTAATATACATTTGTAATAGAAACACAATTAACTTGTGGGTGACAGTTTCAAATGATTTTTAATTGACTGTCATGCTAGACCTGTTACAGATACATCACTATCCTAGTTATTTTGAATTTGATCAGATACATCATCCTGCTACACTTTTATGACAGGGCAGGGGACAACTATGGATGTTTAGTATGTCAGACAATCATTCATTCTATCTGAATATTGTTGACTGTCATCACCATATACAGATTTTGGCTTAAACATTCAAGATTCAGACACACTGAAATCAGTTTGGGATGTTAATGTTTAATTCCCACATGCATTTAGTTCTGTAGAACCACACTGAGGCTTATATATTCAGGAGTTATTACTACTTTATTTATTGATACATGACCCTTTCTGTCACTCTCACACATCCTGCTATTTCACAGTTCAGGTTGGTACTTCTAGGCTTTCTTCACATATTAGACCTGTGGTGATTCAAACACTTTCCAGCAGCCTCACTTCTGTCATGATTCAGCATTTCAACAGGGGATATATCTCACATGTGATTAACTCAGCTTCTGAAGCTGTACTCTTGAGACTACTGCAGGTTATACTACATTTAATTAATGGTGGGACATCTGTATTACAGAACTATTTATTTCTATCAATTATATTTCCAGTTTCACTTGCATACTGATGAACTTGTTGCAGCCATACCTGCAGACTTTCACTTGTTGCTTGCACATTCTATTACTTTTAATCAATACACTGCAGTGTTCTGCTACGTGCTACACTATAATATTTATTTACAAATACTAGGTGGGGTTACTAACCTGCATGGTGGCGCAGCCGCACCAGCCTGCAGTCATGTGCCCTGCGATTCGCAGAGCGGACACCTGCAGCTGTAATACAAAACAAGTAATATTGGAATACACATCTCCATGGTATCAGCTAGTTGAATTCCTTACATACATAAGTAAAATGTAACTTAGTAGTGGGGCGTTGGGCATATCCCGGGCCTCCTGGATCCATTGGGTCAACTGGTCTTCTTTACGTCGCTTCAGGTCCGCATGGTGGTGGCGGACCTGCTCACCATTACGTGGAATCCCAGTAGCACTAGTGAGATCATGAGCCAACTGGTCCCATGCCTCCGCCCTGTATGCTCCCCATGAGACCTGGACCTGCATGAGTAGGGCCTCATGATGGTGAACTAGGAGCCAACTATGTATCTGGACTCCTCAACGCCCCACCGCTGTGCTCAAAAGCAACGTCCCTCCCCTACTCCACTCATTCTGCCTGCAGGTCTATTCTACAATCGTTTCTGCTCTGTATTCCCGCCTATGGGGCTTATATATGCCGATTTTCCCGCACATTTCTATGATTGGCCGTTTTGGAATTGTATCTACTTCACAGAAACTGCTTTATCATGCTCCATTTTGGATTACATCCTATATATATGCTCTTTCTGCATTTTTAAGTACTGCTGTCATGGCTTAGTGGTTTAGTACCTTGACGTTAGTGCACGGTATCCTGGGTTCGAATCTGACCACTGATTTTTTATTTTTATGACTGTCTAGAAATGAGTTCAGGACCTGTCAATCAAACATGCCAAAGGCACTTTTAAGCACTTAAAACCAGGTCTGCGCTCGTTTGCACGGAGCTAACGCATGCGCACCGGCGGTAAGCTTGTGGGCGCGGCGCGCACCTCCGCGCAAATAGTGTGCACTGGGTTAAACCTTAATTGGCTAGTAACACTCATGTTAAGCTAAGCACAGCTAGTTGCACACAGTTTGAGCCTGTTAAACCTGTGCTTAGCTACGGGCAAGCAATTTGCAGCCTTTCAAACACTACTTAGCTACGGGCACTCTGTCTCACAGCAGCTTAGCTATCAGTACATTTCTAAATATTTTTATTATTGTATTACTTGAAAATATATGCTCCATTTCATTCCATTTTACAAAAGGAAATATTTTTACATTTGTACACTACTGTCAGGGGCCTTTTTAGTGCTTATTTACAAAAAAAAAAAGGTTGTTGTGTGGGCTCGAACCTTGCCTCCCTGCTCTTAAGCCGACAACTCTACCACTATGCTACTACTTCTTGGCTTAGTTTGCATATTTAGTTCTTATATCCTTTTCCCCACTGATTGCTAACTGCAGTTGCGCTAGTAGCACACCCGCGCACACGAGCGCACGCAGTAGCAAACATTTACGGGGTTTTAAAAATAAAAAACAGTTTTCATTTTCATTTTATAATGTTCACTGTTCACTTTTTACATTGCTGGTCTGTGGGGGCATGTGTTGTGTAGTGTGTTTATTCACATTTCCATGGCCCCTCTCGTGGCTGTTTACTTTCTGCCATTCTAGACTTCCGGGGGCGTGTCCGCTTGCAGGGCTTAGCCTACAGACACACTCCCTACTGTCTTACATGGACCATGTAAGAGTTACAGTGTGATTCAGCATGCCTCATGCACCTCATGCATATGCATGACATGCTGACATCACACTGTTTAACTGCAGCCTCCGTGTAAGAGTTATAACTCTTACACGGAGGCTTCCTGAATTTGGCCCATTGTCTAATACAATGATTATACTGAACAGTCAACTTTTAACAACAATGAAACTAAATCAACTATTTACATTATTTACATAGGCCAGAAAAATGTATGAATATTACAAATATTTTAAGAAAAAAAATTCAGTGAAGCAAACAAATAATGATTAAACAAGGTTAAAATTCAGTTCAGAAAGTCTCAATTAGGTTTGAAACCTCTGTCTGTGCATTGTTAGTAAAACTCCTCGGATATATTCTAAGATCTTTAGTTCTGACTTCCTTGTTTATGGTTTCTTCTAGTAAGAAGAGAAATTCACCAAAACTCAGAGAGGTGGTAGAGGTCCATTTTCTTGTAATATATTTCCTGGCTACTGCTAATATTGTCCATAATAAATATGAATTTGATTTATTTAAAGAAAATGTTTCATCAACATTAAGAAAAAAATACAGTTTTAGTTAATGTGATGTTATCTGAAAATAAAGCTGAAAGAAAATCAATATTGCTCCAAAAATTCCTTAGTTTAGAGCAATGATAGAAAATATGGAAACAATCTGCATTACATGATGTTAGACATTTTCAGCAAATGATGTTATTCGTTTTTTTGTCAGGAGTTAAAAATGTTCTATATAAATACTTCCAAGTAAATACACTCTTATAATGACCCAAAAAAGTGAGTTTTACTGAAAGATAGAATTTTAAGTTTTCCTGCCTGGTAAATAGTGGTAGGCATTTAGTCATTGCGTAACATTGCTCATTTGTTAAAATGGACCTGTAACTTAAGAAAGTGGAAAACTGCAATTTTTATGGACAAGTCAAATACTTGTAGACAATCTAGACATTTTATACTAAGTATATCATTCAAAACAACTTTGTCTGAACATCAGTATCCAACTAGCTGTGTCATGGCCAACTTGAATTTATAAATATCAGATATTCGTTAAAGATTTTCTGTTTAATTGAAGTTCAAAGCATCTTATATACATGAATGTCAATGTGTTATGTTTCTTATAGGTTCATAGGTTCATAGGTTCATACTAGGCTATCTGCCCGAGGGCATTTACAAGCCTAGCCCATCGTTTTGTGGCTTAGGCCACCCCTTTAGTATGGGGAACTATACCCATTATTTTTCTGTGCCTCTGTCGAGCAGTGACACTGAGGTAATCCCTGGGGTATATCTGCGATCTCCCATCCATTGGTCAAGATTTCTCTTGAACAAGGCCAGCGAGGTGCTCTGCCTCACATGTACCGGGATTTTGTTCCACAGCATAGGGAGTCTTTGGGTGATGAATCTATCCCTCCAGCACGTCCTATTAATAGCCGTGTCAAGGTTTAAGTCTCCCGCCCTTGTGGCTCTGATGGATCTAGATTTATTGAGGTGAAGCATATTCATCAAATCTGGGTTTGACATGGCCTTGTATGTTAGGCAAAGGTCACCTCTGAGCAAGCGGTAGCGACTGAATAGAGCTGGAGTTCTTTCAGTCGGGCAGCATAGGACAGATTTTGAGACCCTTTATCCTTTTGGTGAGGAACTTTTGTGGCCTCTCCAGCTGCTGCAAGTGTCGGGTCAGATACATTCCGAATGGGGCATTGTACTCAATCATTGGTCTGATGAGTGATGAGTAAAGGGAGACTATGACCTCCCTTGATCTAGATGAGAATCCCTTCATGATAAGGTGGGCAATGTAGAAGGTCTTCCTAACTACTTTAGCTACATGGGTGTCGAATGACAGACTACTATCAACCTGGGTCCCCAGGTCCCTGATAACTTCTTCTGTGCTCAGTGGATTGCCACCTATTTGGTAGCTAGGGGTAACCTTGTTTTTCGAAGGGTATGACTATGCATTTTTGGCATTTAACTTTAGGCCGTGGCTCTGGCACCAGTTATCCGTTTCTGTGAGACCCTTCTGAAGGATATCTGTGTCAGATGTGTTTTCTACTATGGCCAGTTTGCAGTCATCTGCAAACTTTGTCAGCCATAACCCTCCTGTGTTTGCTTGTACTTGGAAAAGTAGATGCCAAACAAGAGTGGGCCCAGGACTGAGCCCTGTGGGACACCACTTGTGACAGGCTTTGAGTCTGACATGGCGCCAGCAGCTCTGACCCTGTGGGTTCTGTCACTCAGCCAGTTTGCAACCCATCTTGTGATGTATGGGTTGACATTTAAACTGATGAGTTTTTCAATGATACCCGAATGGGGTATTGTATCGAAGGCCTTAGCCAGATCGAGGTAGGCTGTATGGACTGCCTTTCCCTCATCAATGGCTTTGGTGACTGTTTCGAAAAAGTCAACCAAGTTTAAAAGGCATGATCTGCCTTTGACAAAGCCAAACTGGGTTGGATCCAAAGTCTGCAAATTCACTATGTCTTTATTTATGAGGTCCATTATGATCCTCTCCATGGCTTTGCAGATAAGGCTTGTCAAGCTAATGGGCCGGTAATTTGCAGGGTCGGTGGAGGCACCGCCTTTGTGAAGTGGTACCACAGTTGCAGTGCGCCACTCCCTGGAGTACGTATCCAGAGGTAAGACTTTGATTAAACAGCTGTCCTAGCTGTGGGTTTAATTCCTCATTGAGTTCATGGAGCACACAGCCGGGGACACCATCAGGTCCCATGGATGCTGTGTTTTTGCTTTGGAGAGCAGTTCTCACTTGGGCGCTGGAGATGTTTGGGGGCTGCAATCGTTTGGTATAGATATCTCTCCTTTTGGGGAGGGGAGGGAGAAGTTTGCACTGAACCTGTCAGCCAGTATGTTGGCAATGTCTGTAGGATCAGTAATCTTCACATCATTTTGAACTAGCTCTGAGCATATCTGGGAGTTTCCTCCCAGGTTTCTAACATAGCTAAAGAAGGCCTTATGATTGTCTTTTGAGTCTTTAGCTATTTTTCTCTCGAAATTTGCTTTGGATGATTTTATGAGAGCTCTTAGTTTTTTACTTATAGTGATCAAGGGTGTCTTACCTTTTAAGGATTTTGCTCTATCTTATTGTACAGAACAAACACAGCTTCAAATATGTAGTTTAAAAGAATGAAGGGGGTTCCTCACCCACAAATACTGGGCAAGTCCACCTTTATATTAGTAAATAGATGTCACAATAATACATTAGACACCATGGAGTGTTATATTTGAAATTTGCAACAGCTAAATAGCTATGTTAAATAAAATAGGTTGATATTAAGGTATCACAGAAATAACTTTCCTGAAACAAGAATAAGCACATTTACATACTGTCACAACTAGACTAATATAGTGAAATTGTACAAAAGATAGTTCCTTAGTATGTTCTCACCAGGTGAAATGTTGTAGTATAAAAAATAGACACTGCCATTATTTAAATTTAATTTTTAGTTAAAATGAACATATGCCTGTGTAAAAGGACTCATAAATACTTGGTGTTATTTAAGTTTTCTAAGCACATGAAGTATTAATAGGGTAATAGGATTCATGAATCTTAGAGTTCATTAATATTGTTTTTTATATTGTTTTGTTTTCACATTCAGATTACGATCTACCTGTTGAGAGATAGAATGTTTTATAAAAATAGTCAAATAATGTTAGAAGAATTGTTCTCTGAATTAAATCTCTGTTCTCTTTCAGTGAAGTTGGTACTGTGTCTAGGCATGGGATTAGTACTGCAAGCGTCTGGTGCAATGAATACAAGAGTTAAGACACACACACACACACACACACACACACATATATATATATATATATATATATATATATATATATATATATATATATATATATATATATATATATATATTTATGGCAAAAATATTTTGCAAATAGAAGAAATAGTCACCTAGATAAATCAGCTAATACTATACACTTAAGAATTTTAATGCTATGTGGTCTATAGACTCATGGAACATAAAAGGGCTCCAGGATAAACAAAAAGGAAACTTTTTATGCACTTAACATTCAAATCTATGGCAGAGTTAACATTTATTCAAGAAACTCATATGTTGCCAAAAGATTGGAAAAAGGAGAAAGCTATAAAATGGATAAAAACAATAATAGCATCCAACAGAGAAACAATCAGTAAAGGTGTGGCAATTATAGTTAAAAAATTATTTAAAGGTCAGATAATTACTAGTGAATTTGATACTAAAGGTTGATGGTGTTATTTTACAATTCCAAAATCTGTGTTCCTCAAACTAATATTATTTTTAAATCTCTATAGCCTATGTATAAATCAACAGGACTTTATATTAGAAATTTATAATATTGCACACAAATTTTCAGATTACTTATTTATACTGGGCGGGACTGCAATTTAGTTTTAGATCCAAAATCAGATAGGACAGTAAAAGCTAAAGTGTACAATACCTAAGCTTCTTTAGCATTAAAAGATCTGCAGTTTTAGAGATATTACTTGATCTGTAAATAACTACACATATTACTCACAGTGCCATACATCTTGGTCCAGAATAGATTTTTTCTTAATATCAGAATCTTTTTATAGATTTGGAGGTTAAATATTCTGTAGAACCAAGACTTTTGTTCAGACTATTCAAGAATTACTATTAAGATTAATTGGTTGAAGTCAGCAAAATCTGACTTAATGAAAACAAATTGATCCTTAAACCCAAAGATGTACAATGAGAAATAAGGAATATTTTGGAAGAACTTAATGAAAACCTGCATAAAACAAACATACCATATGATATTCAATGGGTGGCCAGCAAAACTAAAGTCAATTCAGAAAGCATGCTTTTATAAAAAATAATCAAAAGAAAAAGAAAAAAGTTAACCAATAGAATAAATGAAATAGAAAAACAAATTCTAAATGAAAATATCCTGGGGCTTGAATTGCTCATGTGTAGTCTACAAAAAGAACTATGTAAGTTGCATGCACAACAAAATTCACAAGCAGAAATGAAAGCATTAGCTAAGTATTCAGAATGGGTGCAAACACCATCTAAAATGTTAGCTAGGATAATAAATACCTCTCAAAAAGTTCCAACAATCCTGGAAGTATTCTATTTGGGTAAATTATATAACACAAAGACAAATATAATCAAAACATTTGGAAGTATCTACACCCAAATATATGGTCTGCATGAGATAACATCTTCAGAATCTGAAAGTGAGAAATTTCTAAATTATATCCTTTTTCCTAAAATTAATGGTAAGCAACAGGAAGCATTGGCAGTGCCTTTTACAGCTCAATAAATGGTAATAAACAAATTAAAGAATGGCAAATCTACAGGACCAGATGGCTTTATATCCATATTTTACAAATTATTTCATCAAACATTAATAAAAATCCTACTAAAAATTTACAATTATATAAGGTAGATGGTATCACTGATCTATATTTAAACAATTCAAAAAAAATCTTGAAATATAACTCAGATAAGAAAAAAACATTAAATTATAGACCAATAACCTTGATTAATCTTCATGTTAAAATCTATGCATTGTTATTAGCAGAAAAACTGAAAACATTTTACCCTATATAATATCACCAGAAAAATCAAGGTTTATGAATAGCAGACAAACTTTGGATAATACTCTTACACTGATTGCAGCAATTCAGCTCACCAAACAAGAAAAAAATCCTAGATATGCACTGATATTTGATGTCAATAAAGCCTTTGGTAGGGTGAACTTATCGTTTTTATTTATGGTATTATCCTGTTATAATATCCGGAAGAAGTATGTAGAAATGATTTAGTTACTATTTTGTATTAAACTTTATACCATTTTGGTTTGGCTTTGCTTTGCCTTTGCCTACAGGTGTATGGACTTTTACTGGCTTTTTTTTCTGCACTGCTGTGGAGGTTTGGCATTTGTATTATTTAGAGCATTTCCTGTGGTTACTAGTACTATACAAAAATTCCAACATAACTCTCTATATAAATAAAACATACTCAAATCCAATAAAAATTTCAGATGGAATCAGACAAGGATGTTCCCGGTCCTGAAATCAATTTAATCTTTATATAGAACCCCTCTTCCTATATTTAAGTAAAAAAACCTACCATCATATACCAAAAATAATAAATACAAAACTACCTGCAACAGCATTCACTGATGAACATATACTTGGAGCTTCCTAATACAGACCTAAATAAAGTTATCTCAACTACAAACAAATTATCTGGAATATCAAACTATAAAATAAACGAGACTAAATCTCTAATCTGCCCAATAAACTCATTCGGCCATAAGAAAAATTATTTTCTGGAAACTAATATAAAATAAGTTATAGTTTAAAATACTTAGGTATCAACTTTGATAACAACTATAATTTATCATTACAAATGAATTTGCTTAAAACATAGGCAAACATACAAAAATAAATCCAAAGATGGAGTAATATTAATTTGCCTCTTCTTTCAAAAATGACAGTCATAAAAATGAATTTAGTCCCCAAATTATTATACCAATTTAATGCAACTAATGTAATACTCCCCCCAAAAATGACAATATAAAAATATCTTTGGTACCCTAAATTTACCAGAATTAGTTATCAAAAGTTAATATGTTCTAAAGACAATAGTGGAATGGGCCTTCCCATCTTTGAGCTATATTATGACATTATTTGCTCTAACAGGATTTTGCAAGTTGCAGACTTTGACCCTAAAAGAAGGGAATGGTCCTCGGTATGGATTAAAATATGGTACAATCATACTCAAAGACTTAAAGTGAATCCTAAAGCCCTTCCCTTTATTAAACAAGAAAACCTCAAACACATAAAAATGCATGCCCTGCTTAAAAATAAAATACTTATATTCCATAACCTTTTGAGTTAAATAAAACTAATTAATTGTCTAATTTTGTTTTAGCCACTACACCTTAATCCAAATATTATGATGAATAAAAAAATGATTAATCTAGATAACTACCCCAAAATTAGACAATGGAATCTGTGGGATATATTAAAGCATCTGGGGAAGTCCATTGAGGAAATTAGATGTCTTAAAAATCCTAACAAAAACTATATAAAATAATATGACAATTAAGTGAACTTTGTGTCCTCTTTAGTAGAAAAGCTGAACTTTAGTGAAGATGAGGCAAGTTTGTTATGGAAACTCCAATTATTAAAAATGAAAATGTTGTCAAATGTATATAAAGTGATAACTGATATTAAATATCAACCATCTCTGGTATATTCAAAGTACTGGTGTCTTAAGACCAAAAGTTATTCTGTGGAGCTAAAATTTCAAGCTATCAAAAATACTCTCAAACTTACACCTTTTAAGAAACTTATTTATACACAATTAATGATTAATAATAATGCCTATTTAACCCCAGATAAATTAAATCATTACAAACCTAAGATCTGCTTGAAATGTCCACATTGTTTAGCTCTAAATGTTGATTTATTACATATTTTATAAATGCTCCAACAAACTATGGTGTGCCCTTAGATTGAGATTAGATAAAATGGGCTATGAGAAAACAACTCTTTCTTGGGAATTTGCAATACTTAACATTAATTCAAGTGCACTGTCAAGGCAAAAAACTACATAATTTAATTACACTTTTTTCTAGTTAAATTATATATCAAACAAAATTGGCTAGATTGTACACAAATGTCCTGAACTGTCTTCAAAAATATGGCAATTAAATACATATCTTCCCATAACTTAATTACAACCAATCAAAAGAAGAAATTATATTATCTTAAATACTGAAGTCTCTTTCTTGATCACATCTTAGGATATTAAAAGAGAATTAAAGTTGTAACACACATACAAACAACACATTATCTACTCAATTTACACAACATAGATATGTTTTTGACTGACTTTACTAAGATGAGTCTTAAATTTAATAGTTACTGGAAATTCATAATTGATAACTAAGTTTTTCATGGCACTATATGTACATAGTGTATATAGTTATTTTTTGTTTCTTTCTCTTTGCATAACAAATACTTAAGTCTTATGTTACTTGCTAAATCTCCAGTGTCATACTTTGTATTTAATATATTCAGCAACTCACTGAATTTATGATATGTACGTGTGTAACCTTAAGCTTCACTGTTAGTTTTGGACATGAGAATTAAATAAATAAAAATCATATTGGAAAAAAAATTCACATTAATATGATTTAAAGTATCAATATCACCATGCAAAGCACCAGCACAATCAAAGAACAGTAAAGGCAACCTGGAAGTTAAATACAGAACTAAATATTTATTATTATTTATTTGCATTTGTTTACCGGGATGCTCCACTGGGCCAGAAAGTGGCCATTTTCAGTGGAGGCCTGGGGAGAAAAGCTCCATTGTGTTTATACAAACAACAACAAATCTATCAACTACAACAAGAGCTGACAATGAAATAGGTTTTTAACAAAGTCGAATTAGGCAATGAGGCAATATAGTTATAAATAAGACTATCTACTGATTCTATTAGTATAAGTAATAGCAGCAAAGGATTACTAATCTGGAGATAGGAAGGATTAAGGAGGTAGGAAGGATGGAGAAGGAGTTAAGTGGATGTGGTAGTGGGACAACAAAAAGTCAAGTAATGGAGTGTGAGGAACTAGCATATGAGCATAACCACTGTGAGGACAGATGTTTTAAGGATTTTTTGAAGGGAGATGTGCTGCTAGTGGATCTTAGAGTTTGTAGGAGAAAGTTCCTTAATTTAGCAGTGGAAAAGGAGTGGCTCATTTGGCCAGCAGAGAAGTTAGGTTTGTTAATCTACAATTTGATTCTCGGAGTTGAGGGGTCTGTTTGGGTGATAGGGTTTAAATAGAGAGGAAAGGGCAGGGCAGCTGGTAGGGTTGAATATTAGTTTATGAGCTGCTGTTAGTTGTATATATGTAAGATGATAGGGAAGTTATAGCCAGTTTAGTATGTGAAGAGAGGCACAGTGGAGGGATGATTTTTTTTCTGTTAGTGACAAATTTTGCAATTTTGTTGTAACAAGAATTGGGCTTGGATTTTAGGCTGGCTTGTATGATAGTAAAGAGAGGAGTGCCTTAAAGGAGAACTGGGAGCAGGAAGGAGGAGGCAAGTGATAGTTTTGAGGAGAAACTGAGGAATCTTTTGTAGCAGGATAGCTTGCTCAATGTTTGGTGAGCTTTTTTAATATTGTTGTGAATATGCAAGTTGAAGGATAGCTTGGTATGTGTGACAACCTCAATAGTAGTTTTATCCTGGAAGAATATGGAGAGAGAGTCTTTATTTATAGAAGTGGTCTTCTGGGGGGGTGGATAGCATAAGTTTGTTTTTTTTTTTATGGTTTAGCGCAAGGTGGTTGTTAGTCATCTGTATTTCAATGGAGGTCAGTGCTGACTGGGTAAGTTTCAGGAGTTCAGGAGGTGAGTTGGCACTGCAAATGATCGTAGAGTCATCTGCGCACTGGATGACTGTGCCTTGAGAGAGAGTAGAGTGGAAATCACTGATGAAAATGCTGAATAACAGAGGCCTTAGGATGGATCCCTGGAAAACACCAGTAGTAGTGTTGAGGAATAGAAAGAGACAGTGTAGCCATTTTGTAGCTTGTCTGCCTGTGAGGTAGTTGGAAAACCAGAGAAAGGATGAGGTGGACATTGCTAAGTTGGTGAGTTTACTAAGGAGAAGAGGGTGGGATATAATATCAAAGGCTTTGCAAAAGTCTATAAATAGAGAGGAGACTAGCTTCCTGGCATCCCAAGCTTGATTTACAGAGCCACAGAAGGATATTAGAGCTGTAGCAGTGCTATGTCGAAGACTGCTGTGGTGATGCTGTGGTAGCATTGTCGCCTCACAGTAAGACATTGTCCTGTTCGATTCTCAGCTAGAGCGTCTTCTGTGTGGAGACATGCATGAATGGGCATACCTTTGTTGAAGGTTGTGAGTCAGGGCCAGCAATTTGGCACGTAAAAATCTACTGCCAATCATTAGCGGACCGGAGTTCAGCTGTGGAGACCCCTAACCAGGAAAAGCCGAAAGACACAAACAAGCAGTGCTATGTCCAGGTCTGAAGACATGCTGGGTTACTAATAGTAGGTTATTGTCTTGAAGATAGTTAAGGAATTGGATGTGGTGGTGGGAACATAGGACTCTTGAATGGACATATGTAGAAATAGGCTGACAAGATATGGTATGGAGTTTTCTGCTATTTCAAGGAATTCTGGGAGCAGGTCATCAGGGGCATTGGTGTATGACTTTAATTTCAGAAGTAGTTTCTTTACTGTGGCAGTAGGGGTAGGTGCAAGAGAAGTTATGTAAGTGGGGGGGCATTAGTAGTCTGGTCAGGTGGGTTTGGGTGATTATGAGGAAAGTTGGCTGTGAGGTTAGTTATGGCATTTATGACATATGTGTTGAAGAGGGCGTCTATCTCATTGGGAGTTTTTTTCTGGATTGAGAAAGGGGTTACTTTTAGTTCCTGGGTAAAGAAGTTTGTTTATTGAGCACCAGAACTGCTTTGGATTTAGTTTGTGTTAGTTTTGTAAAGTGTGGTAGTATTCTTTTTATGTAATTGATAACTAGGCACTTTACTTGGTTGCAAAGTTGTTTACAGCTTATAAGGTCAGTTATTTTTGTGCTTTTTCGAAAGCTTCCAAGCTTTGTCTCTGGTGGCCATATTCTGTTTAGTAGCTCTAGTGAGCCATGGGGTATGTTTAGATTTTACTCTTTTAAGTCGGGAGGAGGGTGCTAGCTTGTTTAAGATATTTAGGAATGTTGAGTTAAAAAATTCAACTGCTTCAACTAGCAGAAGTGTTTTTATGGGAGCCCAGTTAAAGTTGTTTAGAGTATTGCTAAAGGATGAAGGGAAGAAGATGGATAGATTTCTATCATTCTTATATAGATGCCTGTTTAATGCTGTTGTGGTGTTACGTATAATAAAGGCAGGTAAGTGGTCACTGATATTATTTGGGAGAGTGCCTGTGGTGGAAATTTTGTTGGGGTCAGAGACGAAGATCCAATCTAAAATTGTTCCACAGCTGCCATTTTTGTTGGGTCTAGTAATATCAGTGATTAGCTGGCTGTGGTTGAACAGGTTTATGTGAGATACATATGTAATTCACAATGTAATGATTATTTTCAGAATGTAAAGTTGCTTACTATATCCTTTCTGTATATTTGCCCTAAGTAGAAATTCACAGGAGGTGCAAAGTCACTTGTACTTTTGCAAAAGCATTTATCTTATAAGTTCATAGGTTCATAGGTAGGTACTAGGCTATCTGCCTGAAGGCATTTATAAGCCTAGCCAGAATGTGTTGGTTTTCTTATCTTAGTAATATATTTAAATATACGTCTACTTGCAAGATTAAACAAGAGCATTTATGCAGTTTTTAACATCTAAGAAAAAACAGAAAAAAAAAAGAAAAAGGTTTTCAGTAGTTTCTTACTACAGAAGGAATATGACCTCCAGAGAAAGATGAGACTTCCTGACAGGTGAATTTGTCCCTTTCAATTAAGTTATTAATATCTTTCTAGAACCTTTCAATCCCACATAAAAAGTAGACTTGAAATTGGGTCATGTTAGTAGATTCAGCATATTTATGTTTAAGGCAGCATTATAAGTGCCTGTCAGAACACATACTACCACATCTGGCTTCTATAGGGTTTTATCAAGAGATAATTACATATCTGATTTCCCTAATACATCTATTTTTTCCTGTTGTTAAAAGGAAAGTGTTGATTGGTGAAACAGCTGATAAGGGAAATTTACAGACATGATCCATAAATATAATATGGAATGTGAAAGTTGATGCTCACAACTCAAAAGACATATCACACAAGCATAATTCAAAATATAATTACAGATAGTAATGAAAGGCATGGTATTTCATGTCAAAAAAGTCTAATATATATATATATATATATATATCTTCTTCTTTCAGCTGCTCCCGTCAGGGGTCGCCACAGCAGATCAGCTGTTTCCATTTCTTCCTGTCCTCTGCATTTTGCTCTGTCACACCAACCACCTGCATGTCCTTTTCTCACCACATCCATAAACCTTATCTTAGGCCTTCCTCTTTTCCTGTTACCTGGCAGCTTCATCCTTAGCATCTTTTTCCAAATATACTCTGCATCCCTCCTCAGCACATGTTCAAACCAACGTAATGTTGCCTCTCTGGCTTTGTCTCCAAACCTTCCAACCTGGGCTTACCCTCTAATATACTTATTCCTAATCCTGCCCATCCTCGTCACACCCAGTGCAAATCTTAACATCTTCAACTCTGCCACGTCAAGCTCTGACTCCTGCCTTTTTGTCAATGCCACTGTCACCAATCCATATAACATAGCTGGTCTCACTACCCTCTTGTAGACCTTCCCTTTTACTCTTACTGGTACTCATCTGTCACAAATCACTCCTGACACTCTTCTCCACCCACTCCATCCTGCTTGTACTCTCTTCTTCACCTCTCTTCCACACTCACCATTACTCTGAACTGTTGATCCCAAGTATTTAAACTAATCCACCTTCGCTACCTCTACTCCCTGCATCCTCACCATTCCTGTATCCTCCCTCTCATTCACACACATATATTCTGTCTTAGTCCTGCTGACCTCCATTCCTCTTCTCCCTAGAGCATATCTTCACCTCTCCAGGGACTCCTCCACCTGTTCCCTACTCTCACTACAGATCACAATGACATCTGCAAACATCATAATCCATGGGGACTCCTGTCTGATCTTGTCTGTCAACCTGTCCATCACCATTACAAATAAGAAAGTTGAACCTTGATGTAATCCCACCTCCACCTTAAACGCATATGTCACTCCCACCGCAGACCTCACCGCTGTCACACTACCCTCGTACATATCCTGTACCACTTTTACATACTTCTCTGACACTCCTGACTTCCTCATACAATACCACAACTCCTCTCTAGGCACCCCATCATATGCTTTCTCTAAATCCACAAACACACAATGCAACTCCTTCTGACATTCTCTGTACTTCTCCATCAACACTTTCAAAGCAAACATCGCATCTGTACTGCTCATTCCTGGCATGAAACCATACTGCTGATCACTAATCATCACCTCCCTTCTTAACCTAACTTCCACTACTCTTTCCCATAACTTCATGCTGTGACTGATCAATTTAATCCCTCTGTAGTTACTACAGCTCTGAACATCACCCTTATTCTTAAAAATCAGTACCAAAACACTTTTTCTCCATTCCTCAGACATCCTCTCACTTTCCAAGATTTCATTAAACAATTTAGTTAAAAACGCCACTGCCATTTCACCTAAACACATCCATGCTTCCACAGGTATGTCATCTGGACCAACAGCCTTTCCGTTCTTCATCCTCTTCATAGCTATCCTTAGTTCCTCCTTGCTAATCCACTGCACTTCATGATTCACTATCCACACATCATCCAGCCTTCTCTCCCTCTCATTCTCTTCATTCATCAGCCCCTCAAAGTACTCTTTCCATCTGCTCAACACACTCTCCTCACTTGTGAGTACGTTTCCCTCATTATCCTTTATCACCCTTACCTGCTGCACATCTTTACTAGCTTGGTCCCTCTGTCTAGCCAATCGATACAGGTCCTTTTCTCTTTCCTTAGTGTCCAACCTTTTATACAGCTCATTATACGCCTTATCCTTAGCCTTTGCCACCTCTCACTTTGCCATGCACCTCATCTCCTTATACTCTTGTCTACTTTCTTCATCTCTCTGACACTCCTACTTCTTCTTCGCCAACCTCTTTCTCTGTATACTCTCCTGTACTTCTTCATTCCACCACCAGGTCTCCTTGTCCTCCTTCCTCTTTCCAGATGTCACACCAATCACCTTTCTAGCCATCTCCCTTACTAGCTCTGCTGTAGTTACCCAGCTATTCGGTAACGCTTCACTGCCACCCAGTGCCTGTCTTAACTCTTCCCTGAACATCACCTCACAATTACCATTTTTCAATTTCCACCATTTGATCCTTGGTGCTGCCCTCACACTCATCCTCCTCTTCTTGATGACCATTGTCATCCTACAAGCCACCATCCTATTCTGCCTAACTACACTTTCCCCTGCCACCACTTTACAGTCTCCAATCTCCTTCAAACTGGCCCTTCTACATAAGATATAATCCACCTGTGTGCATCTTCCTCCACTGTTGTATGTCACCCTATGCTCCTTCCTCTTGTTAAAATACGTATTCAACACAGCCTTGTCCATCCTTTTCGCAAAATCCACTACCATCTGACCTTCTGCATTCCTTTGCTTAACACCATACCTACCCATCACTTCATCATCCCCTCTGTTCCCTTCACAAACATGCCCATTGAAATCTGCTCCAATCACCAGTCTCTCACCCTTGTGTCCAGTCATCACCACTTCATCAAACTCACTCCAAAAATTTTCTTTCTCATCCATCGCACACCCAACTTGTGGAACATATGCACTAACAACATTCATCATTACACATCAGTTTCCAGCTTCATAAACATCACTCTATCCGACACTCTTTTCACCTCCAAAACACTCTTAAATATTACTCCTATAAACTTAGGAAGTTGTGAGAATAATAGGCTTTGCATTTGTCAGAAAACTACAAATTGTTTAAAGCACAAAACAAAAATATGAGACAAAACTCTGGGTATTCTACAGAATTTTGGACAAATGAGAGGTATGTACAGACACTGTTTTAAGACTGGAAATGTTTTCTATTAAATACATATATTATTTTGAAACGGTTGTGTTAAAAATTAAAAAGTACAAATAATCTGAATTAAAATTCATACTAATTACAGTTACGGACTATAACCAAGTCATAATAGTAAACACTGGGAAATAGTATAGAGGATTAAATGTATGTGCTAACTGCAGGCTGCTTTTTACAGTCCAGGATTGATTCCCTCAGCCTCTATTTTCCTACCTTTTCTGACTTTGAGCAAGTTACTTAAGCAGACCTCCTGGACTGAGTCTGAAAAAAGTCCATGATGATTATTACTGTGCTCTATTTAACATAATTACATAAAATAAAATAAAATAAAAAAAATAAAAACATGACCACAGCCTCTGTAAAAGCAGTTGCTGTGACAACAGCCATATGTGTGAGACACGCACACTAGCACTTTGAGACATGCCGTTTATACAAGACTGATTCTGGATGGATGGTTCTTCTTTGGACTCCTGTATGAAATGTGCACCAGGATGCAGGTACAGGGTGCTAGGGGCCAGCTGATCCCACTCCATCTGAGAGGTATCACCACTGAGACTATGTGTGCCACTGGCATCTGTCATACCTTAAATAAAAATATTACAAGCATCTGATATCAGCGGCTCAATGGAGCAGTGCTTTTCATTGTCGCTTCACAGTGTTTGGTTCTCTGACAGTGTTCCTATGGAAATGTCTTCTACATGGAGTGTGCATGTCTCCACTCTGTCTATATGAGTTTCTAGCATGTGTACATGTACTGTGCATCACAAAAATATTCCATGGGTGAATTAACAATCTCAGAAATTGTCCACAGGTGTGTGTGTGTGTGTGTGTGTGTGTGTGTGTGTGTGTGTGTGTGTGTGTGTGTGTGTGTGTGTGTGTGTGTGTGTGTGTATGTGTATGTGCGTTCAGTATGTGTGTGTTATATGAGAGCTTAGGTTGGATAGGCTTTGGCTCCCCGTCTGCCCTAAGCTGAATAAAGTATGCAGTCAGACAATGACTGAACAAATTATTCCATCTCATACTCCTCAGACAGTAATGTGTGGCTTTCATGCGATATCCTGATATCCAGGATAGCCATTCTTTAGTGATACCATTGATACAACCTGCATTGATATCCATGTTTGTGGCACAGATGATGCTCATATGTGTATCGGCTGATATGAATTTCCATCAGCAGATATGAACTTCTCTTATTCAATGTGCAGGTGATGTGCAGCTACAGTGTAAAAATAAGGCATGTCCTTGGCAAGCATCACAAAGGCAATAATTATTCAGATGCATAGCATGTTAGTATCATGTTCCACGTGTTAGCAACCTGCAAAAAGCACTCTGCTGCCTTTTGAGGGAGGCAGCATACTAATTTAATTGATTGATCCTCACCCCATAGAGGGTCACAGAACACCAGCAGGAGATGCCTATAACAATGTCCATTACAGAACACAAAACATTAATAGTATGTCTGTGTATCTCAAACTACAACTACATTGTACTGATGAATTTATTTTTTGAACATTATTGTGGACACACAAAAAGATATAGTATGTAGTGACATCTTGTAACACAACAATTATAATACCAAAACACTCTAGAAAAAATACCAGGAACATTGCAACATTGTTGTACAGTACTCTTCATTAAAGAGTCCTAAACAAAAAGAAAAATAGACAAAAATCTAAACATTTCCTTAAAATCACTATTCATTTTTATGGTCAGACATAATATATTAACATAGCAGTGCAAGCTCAAGTTAATATCATGGTTTACAGCCTTCCAGAGCTTGAAAATCATTATGGAGATGGTCAGTCATAAATTTGTTAGCTACCTGCTCTTCACTCTGCCTAAAGAAGGGGACAGAAGAAGCCTCACCAAAATCCAATTACCTATCTTTGAATGGGGGGATATCCCTGCACTATGCATACAGGGAAGTTTTATGGGCTATGTAAGAGATCCTGAAACTATCAGGACAATTTGATAGAATATGTAAATAATTAACGTATTTTGATGCACATTTCAACACTTCCCATCCCCCCATCCACATTATTTCAGCCGCAAAGGAATAATGTGCAAAAATGACCTTTTTAAAGTGTATAAAATACACCTACTTTGGGCCTGTCCATTGTCTCCTGGCTATGGGGATTGATCAAGAACATTAATATCAGATTAACACTATGTTTAAGCAATGGGCAGGCTCTGAACAAGTATATTAAGTTAACTGCTGAATGGAAAAATCTTGTCAGAAATAGGAACTTAGGTGGAAGTACCATCTAAACTTAATTCATGTACTGATTATATCCTGACAGAATCAGAAAAAAATGTTTAAGATGACCTGAAGCTAATTCACTTAATTTCTCAGACTTCTTAGTGCCTAGTCAGGAATGAATAAGCAGCAACATATGTCAGTATGCTGAAAAGAGCTTTTTAACTGCTTGCCTCTGGAGTTTAATAGAAAGAGAACTGATGTTTTGCTAGTTCACTGTCAGTCTCAAGATCTTACCAAAATTATGAAATTCATGAAGTACCAGGGGCAGCTTGTGTTATAGGACTGTAGGACTGCAGCCCCCCCCCCCCCAACCTGGAAACGTAAAAAGAAAAGGGAAATAAAACAGAAAAATAAAAATAAAATGAATGAGTCCATGCTGTGCTTGGAGTCCCGTACTCTCTCAGAACTCCAGACTGCTCTGCCAGGCAGTCCAGATAAGGGAGAACGGCATTCCTGCCCTGCAGCCCAGAAGTCTGTGCGGTGATGATGACTGCGGGACAGACCAACACCAGACTGTATCGTCAGCAGGCTGGGGCTTCCAGCCTACTCTCGCATGAAGCCAGCATCAACAGCAGGCTGAGAGAAGGACCAGAAACCCAGGCATTAGCTTGCATGGGCTAGTGAGCATGGATTTACTGCAGGAATGGAGACTGCTGAAGTAATTAAGGTCAAAGAAGTTGCTTCCATGGGCTGAAAACAGGAAAGGAGACTGCTGAACTAATGCAGCTGAGGTAGAAGGTGTGTGTGTATTTGTGCAAAATGCCCCAGAGAACACATGGTGGTGGGTAGAGAAAACCTCAGGCCTGAACCTTGCACCAAGGGCCTGAATTCCCTACCTACCCCCATTTGTAAAAAATATTTGCAGATTTTTGCCTCATATTTGTTCTGTTCCTCATAAAATTTGTGGTTTCTGTATGTTTGTTTTTCCTTACACAGTCAGTAGTGCTGTAATGCACTGGTAGCATTGTTGCCTGACAGCTCCACATTCTCTGGTTTGATTCTTGGCTTGAGTGCCTTGTGTGTGGAGTCTGCAAATCCTCCCATCTTACAAAGGCATGTGTCTGCAGTATTTTTCCCTGGGCCTCTGATGCCAATTGGCTTTTGTTCCAGGTCAGACTTTCCTGGTTAACAAATGTTAAATAAATAAAAATAAAAATAACAGGCATTTGAATTTCAGACTTCATATTTTTCAGAAAGTATATGGTAACACCAAACCTTTTATTCTAGCAATTTTCTAAGTTTATAACATGGTTATTTGAAATTTGTCCCTATTGGCTTCGTCCAGGTTTATTGTGCTAAGGTTGAGAGCTATGGTGAGAACTTAATTTGCTGAATATGTTTGGGGGCTATATTCCCCCATTATTGACTTTGTTCAGGTGTTTTGTGCTAAGAGGTTGACAGCTATGGTGAGAACTGAATTCACTAAATGGTAGCCATTTAAGTTTGTCTTCCTCTCTTTCGCAAAATAGCTGATTTGGCATAGTGGTATGTTGCTCTGAATGTTTTGCGCAGGGTCCTGGGTTTAAGACAACAGTGAAATGTATGGTGTTAAGACAGCTTTTTATTCTAGCAACTTTCCAGCATTATAAAAGCAATGTTTAAAATGTGTCCCTGGATTTTGGGCTCCCCCCAAATACATTTTGGCTTTTTCCAGATTTCTTGTGTTGCAAAGTTCAGTGATACAGCTGAGTGTTGAGTAGATTTTACAAGGAACTGAGAGCTGCAGGGGAACAAATGTTTAGTGTTGCTTATGCATTGTTAATAGCACAACAGGTAATATACTTGATTTTGATGAAGACGGCTGTAGGTTCTACTCCCACAGTAGGTAGATGCATTGTTCATACTATACTATGTTATAAAAGGGGGTGGATGCTGCAGTCCTTTTTGGCGAAGATACCTAGTAACTATGAACCTGTTATCAGTTTGCCATCCATTCCCTATTGTGATATTACTAGCTTATCATTTATTTTAATGCAACATAGGCCATTTATTCCTCAAGGGCAACAGGTACTTTATTTGTAGATAAGACAATGACATATAAAATTGTTTGCTAGCAGCAACCTCTTCATTAGTTACAGATTTCTTTAATGTGGAATTTAGATGACTTTTACTTCAGAGATTATGCATATTTATTGATACTGGTGGACTGTAGAAGTTTGAGTAGACTTTTATGATGGACGTGTTCTGAATTGGGCAGTTTTTGTCATTACTGGTGCATGCATTTTGTTTCATTGTTTACTGGAAAAATGTTCAAAACAATAAATTTAAAATGCCCTCTAACAACTGTATTGTATTGTACAAGGAATATAATTTAATACAATCAGGAAGGTGTATCAAAGAGCACGTGCATGTTTCGTGTTCAAGGGGCCTATGATTTGAAAACAGCCCAAAGTTGATCTTTATCTGTCACTGGCAAAACGCATTTTCTTTGAATGTGGGTTTCAATGCTGTTTCAATGAATGTGAGTTTCAAGGGCAGAGAAGATTTAATGCTAAGTCTGTTTACATTGTGAGACTGCATTGCTTTGTTTAGCATATATATATATATATATATATATATATATGTGTGTGTGTGTGTGTGTGTGTGTGTGTGTGTGTGTGTGTGTGTGTGTCTGTGTGTTTGTGCTGTAAAATGCAAAATAAAACTTTCAAATTAAATCCAAATCATCGCAGAATTAAGCAGTATGCACATTATAGTGTTTATGGTAAATGGGGGCGAAATAACCAAGGAATGGCTGCAGGGGGAAGGCTCCATATGAACATGATTTTGTGAAGGGAAAGGGCAGCAAACTCAAAGACAGCCCCGGATGAATAATACCTCTCAATTGTCCAGATTTTTGCTTCTTATTTTTGGTTTGTTCTTCATAAAATGTGTGGTTTTCTGGCAAATCATTTAGGAATTAAGTCACTAAATAATGATAGACATTGAGTTTCAGATGTCATAACCTTCAGAAAAATGCATGCTAAAGCAAGACTTGTTATTCTATCAACTGTCTTGAGTTTATACAAGAGCAATTTTTAGTACTGTTTGTATGTTAGCCCTTGTCCAGATTTCATGCATTAAGAGGTTGAGAGGTACATGCAAATAAATCACTTTATAGAATTAGGAGTATCTAGACCTCTTAACTGTCCCCAATTTTGGCTCAAAATGTTGCTCTCCCCCTAATAATCCCACTGCAAAATGGCAATTTTGGAAGAAAACGTGGAGGGTTTACAATTTTATAAATAACAGTAATGATCAGAGTTATGGATTACATTTATTTCAGAAATGCATGTAGATGCTCTTATTTTGTCAGCTGCTCAAGTTATCAGTACTAACTCAGAAAAACTAACCAAACCCTCAAACTCTCTAATGATAGCTCACCTTAACATCCGCAGTATTAAAAATAAAATTGCCTCCCTTCATGCACTACTTGATGTACACTCATTTGACATCCTTTGCTTGACTGAAACCTGGCTTAAACCAGTAATTCAGGACAAAGACATTATTCTGGCTACAACATCCACCGACTTGACCGCACTATAAAAAAAGGTGGTGGGGTAGCAATCCTCTATAAATCAGGGATGCAAATCACTGCCTTAGAGGATAAACCTCCCTCCAAAAGTAATGCTGAAATCCTTATATCCAAACTCCAAATTAATGCCTACAAATCCATCTAAATAATCTGCATATACCTGCCCCCAGGCAACAACAGTAGTACCTTAGAAGAAATCCTTAGCTGGCTGGCCATACACTTTCCACAAGAAACTATAGTCCTTGGAGATGTCAATATAGACTGGAATACCTGCTCTTCAGCTAACCCTTCCACCCTCTTAAATCTTCATGGTTTCTCACAAACTATTCTCTCCCCTACCAGAACAAATAAACCTATCAACAAAGAAAGCATTTTAGACTGGATTCTGATAAATAGCCACCACCAAACATATACAGCAGGTACACTGCCTGATGATATAAGTGACCATGCCCTTACTTACCTAATTAGATATACAACTGATACCCCTAATTTAACAAAATACAAAATGGTTAGAACAAACAAAATGTTTAACCTGATAGATTTGAAGCAGAACTTAGGTCCTGCAGTTGGTCTCCTCTTAAACACCTCCCACTGGATGATGCCGTGACATATTTTAACTCTAAATTCCTATCTATTCTTGCTCCCACAAGGTCCATCAAACTTTCCTCAAGAGCCACCCCTTGGCTAACAAAGGACACAAGGCAAAAGATTATTTTGAAAAATAAACTCTGGTCCAAATACCGCAGTAGTAAAGATCCCACTGACCAACTCAACTTTAGACAAATAAGAAACATTACAAAAAAAGCAGTAATTCTGGATAAAAGAAACTACTACTGCCATTTGCAACAGGCTAACCTGCATAACCCACAAAAGTTCTGGGCACGAATAAATAATCTCATGAAGCCTGGGCAATCGGACACTCCAAGCCCAGCAGGCACTTCCCAAGATAACCCCAAACAGACTGCCAATGCCTTTGACACCTTCTTTACTGAAACTGTCCAGTCTCTTTCCAATCAACTCTCCCCTGATATCTCCTGTCTTTTCTCCTCCTCTAACACTTCCATTCCCACATTTCAATTTCAACCTGTTCCCTCTGCACTCATTCGTTCTCTGCTACATAAACTTAAACCATCCTCTCCATCTGCTGACCATCTACCTGCTCTGTATCTAAAGGTTGCTGCTAATGCACTGACCTATCCCATCACCATCCTGATTAAGAGAACCATTGAAGAAGGCTACATTCCTTCTCTCTGGAAAATATCTCATATTATTCCCCTTCATAAAGGAGGAAAGTTAACTGAACTCTCTAACTACCGACCCATAGCCTTGCTCTCTCCTCTTGCTAAAATCATGGAAAAATGTGTCCAGAAGCAACTTCTGAAACACCTGTTAACTAACAATCTGATAGCTAATTGTCAGCATGGTTTTAGACCCTACCATAGCACCACCTCTGCCCTCCTCTCCTTCACAGACTGCATCAATAAAAATAGGAACAATAATACCCTTAGCTCTGCTATATTTATTGACCTATCTAAAGCCTTTGATATGGTCAATCATGAAATATTGTTACACTTACTTAAATCATTTGCACTTGACACAAGCTCAATTAAATGGTTCCACTCTTACCTGCACAACAGAAAACAGGCAGTGAGGTGGCAAAATAACTTATCCAACCACCTCCCCATTACACTAGGAGTCCCCCAGGGCTCAATTCTTGGCCCTCTCCCCTTTTCAGTTTTCATTAATGATCTTCATACTCATATTTCTCCTGCCACCTGTATACAATATGCAGATGATTCTACTTTAATCTGCTCTGCCTCATCCCCCTTTGTACTGCACTCTCTCACCCAAAAGACTTTTGAAACCATAGAAAATTGGTTCCTCAAACGATGCTTAATTTTGAACCCCCAAAAAAACAAATTATTACTCTTCTCACCAACCCGAAAATCCTCTCCACTGAATTTCTGTGTCACATCAAATAATGGCACAAACATATCACCCGATCCAACTACCAAACTCCTCGGAGTTGAAATAGACAACAATCTGACCTTTGACACACACATCAGCAATACTATAAAATTAGATAACAGAAAACTAGGCTCCCTCTATAGAATTAAACCATTCCTTACTCAACTTGCCAGAACTTCCATTGCTCAGACCCATCTTATCTCCACTCTCCTGTATGCCTCTCCCATCTATACTTCAGTGTCCAAAGCTAATCTCAGCAAACTGTCTGTTGCCTACAACAATATTGCTAGATTTGCCACTCATTCTATTTTTAGAACTCATCACTGCCAAAACTTAAGGCAACTATGATGGCTCGAACTACAAAACCAAATTCTATTTCACCAGATCTCCTTAGCCCACAAAATCCTTTACAAACCCATAAACACCCCCATTCTCACTTCACTTATCACTCCGTGCTGCAATCTAAAAAGCCTTCGCTCTTCCGACAAACTACTTATATCGACTAGTAAACCCAATAACTCAGCTGGCAAATCCTCGTTCTCCAACACAGTAGGAAAAACCGGGAACACTCTTCCTCACAATCTCACAGCAATCTCCTCTCTTCCCTGCTTCAAATCCCAACTCAAAACACACCTCAAAACCCACTGGCTCTGCCCCTGTAGCAACCCTGACTAGCTTACCTTGGGTATCTAGGTACTCTCAACTTTTCTGCTGTAAATAATTACCTTTCCTCATGTATCTAAGTACTCGCAAATTTTTTTCTTTTTTTCTTTTTTTAGCTTTAAGAAACTCTTAACAAAATACACTCTCTATTTTTCAACTTCTGCTTTTTACTTAATATCTAATGATTTTTAACATGTATATTATAACCGTGCTTAATGTTTTACCTGTTATTACAAATGCTTGCATGTGGAGCTCTTCTCCCCGGGCCTCTGCTGAAAATGGACATATATCCAGTTGGACTAGCCCGGTGAACAAATGTAAAATAAACAAAATAAATAAATAATATTAAAAAGGTGTCCCTTCTTTGACAGGTTCCCAGCTGTATTGTGTGGCAGTTCTATATTTTTGCATCACATTTTTGGTCAGTTTTTCATAAAATTGTGGGTTTCTGGCAAATGAGTGGCAAATCATTAAAGACTGACGTTAGAAAATAATGGCAGACATTTGAGTTTCAGATTTCATACCCTTCAGAAAATTCATACTAATGCAAGACCTACTACTAGTCTATTATCTTTCTAAGTTTATAAGAGTAATATTTAAAAATTATTCTTATTTTTGGGCCTGTGTCCCACTTCTATGTATGACTTTGTCCAAATTTCTTGCTCTGAGGTTGAGAGGTATGAGCCATCACCATCAGCCAGAGACATTTCAAATTGTGACATACTTGTTGCACCCCACTCCCCACTGTAGTGCCTTTGGAACTGTCCAAGCAAGGCAAGGAGCAGTTATGCAGTGTAAGTGTGCAGAGTATTCCCCCATCCAAGGTAGACCACACGTATGACCACGTTTTTTTTATCTGTCCTTGAATTTGCAGAATGTTCTGGTTTTCTGTCATATTTTTATACTGTTGATTTATGCTTCTTATTATTCAGAAAATGCATGCTGTTGCAGTGCCCTGTTGCTCTGTGTTTAAGTAGCAATGCTTTAATGACCATCAGGTAAGCTTGTCAGAGACTGTTAAGATGCAAGTAAGCTTTAATAAGCATACTGTTAAAGAATTACCAACATTGAAAGCCTTTTTGTTGTTGCCATGCAGAGAATATTTGCATAACTAGATAACGTATAAGCCTTAGGTATTGAAATGCATATGACAGTATTTGTAATAAAGGACAGGATTACAGTATTTTCAGAAGCTCATTACATTTGTTGGAGACTTGTAGTTATCTTTGCAGGCTTTACCTGTAAACTAAATAAAATGCCAATCTATCATGTGTGGCCCATAACTTGTGCAGTAATCCTTTAAGCAATTTATCTTGAGCTTGTTTCTTGTTTGCTGTCAATTTTTTACTTTGATCATGTCTTCACTATGAATCAAGAAGATAGTAAATAGTTGTTGTCAGGCAGCAGGTCTTTTTTAGATAAGAAACATTTTTACAAGTGGGAGTATCACAGAGATTGCTACGTTCAGCTTGTTACTTTATAATTTTATAAAGCTGAATATAAATTATAATTGGAACTGCTTTTGACTGGCATTCCAGTAATGTATTTAAAAAGCAATTTATTTTTTCATGCCTCACAACCTTTGTGTTTCCATCTAAATATTAAGTAAGTTGTCATGTAGCCAATGCATTGAAATATTTTTTTCGTCTACACTTCATTTTGTCTTGATTGGACTCTTGAAATGACGGTTTGGCTCCCAGGGCAGTGTATTTAATTAAAGTTCCAGTTGCTGTGGTTTTGAGCATAGCTCCACCTCTTTTTAGTTGGCCACACCTCTTCCCATTGGCCCCGCCCATTCCCCGTTTCCTGCAGCCCCACCTTTAATTTGAAGTCACCAGCCACCACTGTGCAGTACCTCCTCAAGATATAGCTGAGGATTATTTAACCAATCATCTGCAAACCATATATTTAATAAAGAGCTCTTTTTAGTGATGAGTGCCCCAGTAGAAATAATTCTGCTTCAAATGCAGGCTCATCACTTCATCTGCTAGCACAGGAAGTGGGAAAAGTGGACATCCCTGCCACATTCCTCTAAATAGATCAAAGGTATCCGATATGTATTGATTGATGACATTTCTGGCCAATAAGCATCTGTATAGTAATTTACACCATTGACTGATCCACCCCGATAGCCCAAAGGATCATTGTATCCTCCTGAGAATGTCTAAATTCACAGAATCAAGGGGCTTTATGAAAGTCAGTGAAAAGGGCCAGCACAGGGGCATCACGCAGAAGACTAGTTACCTGGACATTATAGGAGAGCCTTAATAGACCTTTGATTCCCTGCCAACCTGGGACAAACCTTGTTTTAAATTACCTAACAGATCCTGAATACAAGTTTCCTGCCCAGATGCCAGTACCTACCTGCAGCCAGTATTTTGGTTTCTTGTCTTGATGAATTTATAGGAGTACAACAGATCCAAGCTGATAAAGCATGTCAGATCTTTGTGGCATGCTTCACATTATACAATGTAACAAGAAACGGTCTGACCACAACATTTAACAACAGCAGCAGTACCACCACAAAGCAGTGACAACTGAAACTACGAAGTGGACATTTCACTGCCCAGCAGCAGGATGAAGAGCACATGGGAGTAGGGATTTGAAATGTTAACTTTGTAACACAGGACCCTGGAGTAAATATAAGACCCAACACATTCTAAGCACCAAGATCATATAAAGCATTCAGTTATCAAGTCTTAAACAAGGAAACTACTAGTAACTGCAGACTTAATTACTGCCATGGCAAATGTTGTAGGGCAATATATCATAACTCTGGAGCCTTTGCCTGAAGTGTGCAGCTGTTGTAATGGTCCGCATGAATTCAGCACTTGAGGACTGCTGCACAATCATCACTCCCCCACACTGTGTCCCAAGATGTTACTAATGCTAACGATGAAGCTGTTACACATCCACCATGTGGTGAACTCTCTGCAGGAACCATGACTCTGGCATCAGTTTCTGGGACATGTGGCTAGACACCTTTGAGACTGTTGTGACATTGTGTTGATGCTGAGTGTTAACAAACTTTTCCAAATTCATACGGAATGTACTACACAGGCTATCAGCATTGCTGTCATTTTTATGTAGAGACCAGGCAATCATGAACTGTAAGACAATGCTGTTAATCAAAAACTGTATATGTCATCCAGGAAAGTCGCCACTGGCAACAGCATTTATACCAACTATAGTGGTTAAAGTGTCCCACAGACATTGGTGGAGATATGATGACAGGTCCATAGATGGAGTTAGTTGCACTGAAACACCATTGTTAAACACATCAGCATCCACTTGCTTACATTGCAAGAGATTGGCCTCACCAGCAAGCTACCTCATTTACTTTTGCTCAGATACCCAGGCACACCAGCTGTTAAGGTTGTGACCTCTGCAGTCTGTTGGCATGCAGGATAAATGCAAACCCAAGACTGTGGTAGAGTGACAGTGAATGCTTGCTTAATGCCCTGTGACATCATTTACACTACTGGTAGTAAATAACTAGCTTTGTTCTTCATCTGCATGTGCAGATGTGGAAGCTGCCACTGACTTTGCCATTATAGTATGCATACTGGCATTATCAGCCCTGTAGGCAGCAAAAGTATCAAACCCAGGGTGTTTCATACTTACTCACATACAGCCTGTAATCCAATATGGAGCAGACTTCTGCTCTGACAAAATAGCTATACCAGATGTTTGCACATCTGTTAGGGAAACAGAATGTCAGATAGTGTAATGGAAATCCTACAAGGTCTAACATGACACAGGCATGACGCACCCTCAACATATTCCATCTGCTTAAGAGAGATGACTCGGATCCATGCTGAGCAACAGCATGCTGTCAGAATATTTAACACCATAGATATTACACATGTAAATGCTTTAAGGACATGTGATGGTACCACATGACAAAATGAGAAAACTGTGGTGACTGCCAATTCACCCCGGGAGTGGCACCTATATTGCTCATGGACAGGGGTAGTATGTGCTGATCATAAAATCACTCTGCTAACACTGAATCATCTAAGTATGGCCAATTAGGGTACATGGTTTTTACATGGCTAGGCTTATAAAGGTCATAGGGTCATTAGCCTAGTAATCTCCTATGAACCTATGAACTTATAAGAGGTACAATTTTGAATCTTAAATTCAAAAAATGGAAGATGAATGTGGTGACACAGGCAAAGACAGTCCTGTGCCCTAGTTTGTGGTAAATGGGATATATGAAAACTCTCCTTCTCCTCTGACTTTCCTTCTACAATTTCCCACTCATTAAACTCCTCTCTGAATATACATCTTCCTGTAAATGTTCACAAAATGAAATTGTTTTTATTCTTTTTTTTTACCTTTAATTATTTGTTAAATTACTATATTGTCACATTTGCTTTATTGCAACTATTCTAAACCAATTCTGCTGTAACTTCACATGTAAACTATTTGTGAAAATCTACCATTCTACTATGTATGCGCCGAAGCTTTTTCACCACTTGTTTTTTTTTTTTTTTTTTTTATAAACTTGTAACTTGTACCATATAGTTATTAAGTATGTACTGGAGCTCCCCCCCCCCCCTCCGGGCCTCTGCTGAAAAAGGGCTTTGACTCAGCCAAACACATCTGGTCAACAAATATAAAATAAATAAATAAATAATAAAATAAAATATATATATATTAATTTGTTGGATGTCACTGGTTACTATAAGAACTCAGTAATATAAAAGCAATACTAATCAAGTGATCATGTAGACCATCACGTGCCTGTCCATTTACACCTTTAAGTAGACACACTAGAAAGTTTTTGGCTCTCTGTTTTCAAACACTTAGCAATAATATGCCATTGTTTTAGTAGGCTTATTTAACACAACTTTATTCCAAATGTTTATTCAGTGTTGCAGAAATTCATTGTTTGAAGTCTAGCCCTTTAATTCTTTAATTAATTAACTTATAAGCATATGCAATTAACCAGACAAATGTTCAATTAGTAATTAATGATGTGGGATATATAAAGTAAGAATTGTGAATGGTAACTGGATTCTGAGGAAGTCTCTGGTGTTGGAGATGAAAGCACTAAATCAGTTACTTTGTCTTATTCGTTTTTGAATTTACATGTTTAAAGTATTTTATTTCATTTTCGCTTCTGTGGTAATAAATTCTACTATCAACCTGTGTGAGATCGATGTTTGTATCACCTACATAGAGTGATACGTGGGTAAAAGGACAGCCTTCATTGTATTTGGAACTACTACGCTTTTTACAGTGGACTTTGTTTTGTTACAGCCTTTTGGTTGTGTGGTTAATAGTAAGCATTATAGGTTGTCGTTGCATGTCACTGGTCTCTCTTTCACACCTCCATAAATCCCAAATCCCAACCCTGATCTGCTGGCAGCCTTGTCTAGGGTATAGTATTTGGTGTAGAGATTCCTAGCCTCCTTTTCTATTTTTCACATTCCCCTTACCATTCAGTTATTTGCCCCCACCCAATGTGTAGAACTATATAGGGATGTGGAGACAAAGAGTTGGTGACCAAACAACCTGAGGGTCATCTGTGGCCAGGGACTCCATAAAAACACTTCAGACCATTTTTCCATGTTCATAATCAAGCTATATTGTTGAAAGTGCTGTGTACATGTATGTGTGCGGAGTGCAGTATACTGTGTGTCCTGACACCTCAAAGTACTGTGCAGTATACTGTATTTCCTGCCACCTCACAGTACTGTGCAGTATACTGTGTGTCCTGACACCTCATAGTACTGTGCAGTATACTGTGTGTCCTGACACCTCATAGTACTGTGCAGTATACTGTGTGTCCTGCCACCTCACAGTACTGTGCAGTATATTGTGTGCCCTGACACCTCACAGTACTGTGCAGTATACTGTGTGTCCTGACACCTCACAGTGCTGACATGTTGCACTGCATGTGCATTCCCTTTAGTGGAACTCATAGGTAGATGGTCAGATACAATGTTTCAAAATGATTATCACTGACTGTTTTATACATGACATACTGCAACACACCTGTCTGTCTGCCTGCCTGCAATGATTTTATATTTTTATACTTAGCCTTTACCCTTCCAATTGTCACTTTTCCAATAATCCTAGAAAACCAGGCAAAAGTTGACTCCAGGACCATCTTGATCAGAAACATTTCCCCACAGTTGCCAGTGTAATCCTTTATAGTATCTGACACTAGGAGCACCAAATGAAGTGAGGTCATGATGATTTGCCCAGGATACCTGCATTTATGGAAAATCATCTCCTTTAGAGTACCGTTAGCAGGTCTTGTTGCTCAGAAAAGCAAAGGGCAGCTTGAATGTGCAGCTAACCTGATGGCCAACAAGTCGTCTGAGGAAGAGCATATGGGCTATTTTGAAGAAAACTGAGGAGGTTTATTTCATTTCATTTTTATTTGTTAATTAGGTAAAACACAAATCCAGCTGAATCACTGTCAGGCCCAGCTCAAGAAAATATAATGAAAAATCACATAGAGATAGGAAGACAAACAATGTAAGACATTCATAAGAGTACACTAGCAGAAAATGATTCTAAAGTAAAATACAAAATTATACACAATAATAAAAAAATAAAGTAAGGCTAGGATGTTAAAACTAAGTAAATAGAGTTGTGTATACTACATCCTCCAAAGAGGATGACACGCGGTATAGAAGGAGCAAAGAGAAGAGGAAGGGGCAGGAGAAGAGAAAGGAAATAAGGCAGAAATGATGGGGGAGATTTTATCAGTGTTTTATTAAATACGTTTTATTAGTAATAGTAATTTATTTGGTTTAAATTCAATGCTATGCTCAGAGCTGTAACTAGGGTGGGGAAAAGAAGTGGCAGCTGATGGTGGTGTAGTCCAGTGCTGTCTTCATAAACAAATGCTGATGCTGTTGGCAGTTACAGCTGAAGTGCTCAGTGTGTGGTAATTTAACTGTGGCAAATAAGTCTGTGTCATACGTCAAATGGCCACGTTGTCAAACATCACCTCGTCAACAATGCAGGCCATCGAACCCCGCACCACACTCCACCACTAATTATATATACCAACTCTGAGATCATACTACAGTGAGCAAAAGGGCAAATTTCATGATCCCCACAGTAATGCCATCTCCGCCAGAATGGTTCAACGGCCTGCATTGTCAACAAGCTAACTTTCAACGATATGACAGATGCATGGCAAACTGCTTAGCAGCTGGTAGTTTGCTACAGTTTCAGAGATGACGAGAGATTTTTTTCTTTTGTCTTCAAGTATGAGAAGAGTTCATTTTTTGAGTTGCGAGGTTACCAGTTCAGGAATCTACACAAGGTGCGGGTTATCCTAACTGGAGAGTTTATTTATTTTATACACAATGTTCGGTTATCTATGCAATTTTAATGCAGAAATAAATAAATAAAAGGTTTTATCAACAAAGCAGCATGGCCACTTTCATTATACATTGCTTTTACAGTGGTTCTGGATTAAAATATTTTAGTATATGTAGAGTGATGAAAACTTCTGAGGTCATTTACAAATATATAGACCATTCTTACTTATTTATTATTTCTTTATTTTATTTATTTTACATTTGTTTACCGGGATAGTCCGACTGGATACATGTCCATTTTCAGTGGAGGCTCGAGGGGAAAAGCTCCACATAGACAAACTTACATAGATTACACAGAAGTTAGCAAACAATTATAAAAACAAAGTGACTATATACAATGGCTTAGTAGTGTTCCATAGTAGGGACTCACAATTCTCATGGACAGACACAATTAAGAGTAAGAGACATCAGAATGGAAGCAGAGCGTGGTGACTTAGTTACAAGTTATGATAATTAGAGAATATGCTTTCAGTTTCTAACTTAATCAGGGTTGGTACATGGGCATAGCCAATTCACTTTGAGATACTGTTTGAGGGATTTTTTGAAGAAATTTTTGGAGGATTGCAGGGTTATATAGTTTGGCAACGAATTTCAGGTTTTGCCAACGAAGTTGGCAAATAGGGATTCACCAGCAGAGTTATTAGCTTTGTGGGTTTGGACAAGTAGTTTATTGGATGACCGTAGGGATCTCAGGTTGCTATATGGCTTAATAATATTTTTAAGTGAGGGGATATCCTCAGGGTGGTACAAAATTGTGTGTGCTATTAAGAGTTGATTGAAATGAATTAAGCTGGGCAGTTCTAGCCACTCTAGTTGTTTAAGCTTCTGGCAATGGTGGATTCCATAGGTGGAGCCAGCTTACCTAGTTCAGATTTATTCAGGTTTACGAGTACAGATGAGGCATATAAAAGAGTAGAGAGTAGGCGTGATTGGGCAATTGCAGTCTTAGCCAGTAGGGTTAAAAATGTCTTGTTTCTATACAGTGATCCACGCTTCTTATTGATGATCTGTATGGTTTTGTTGACCTGAAGGTCAAATTTGCGATTATTGCCCATGATAACCACTAGCAGTTTAGTGTGATGATCTGGGGAAATAGTGGTACCATCTTATCATGTTCATGCTTGGCTGATTTCATGTAGATAGAGTCTTCATATAGATTAAGGTCATGTGTTTACAAAGAGACACATACTGAAAGTATTTGCCTGGATGCAGGTCGTATGTCATATGATAGGTTAGGGTGACCCATTTAAAAATATCACATCTTGTTAGGGGCATGTTTCTATTATACTGTTTTGTGGCTACATTTGTGATTTCTTATTTTGGGACATGTGTTGTTATTGCCATAGATTTGTTTTTGCTCCTTTGTAATATGAGCAATGTGCACTTTTATGTATGACTGTATGTTCTGGTTTACTACATCAAATGACATTGTAGCTTTGGCGTGTGCAATGGAACATGTACCTTGTCTTTGACATGCTTATGTTCACACTTGTGCATCAACACATATTCAACTTATGCTGATAGTACACAATGCACACCATTGCTTATGATCCCCTGGTCAAGTGTGCAGAAACATATGGTTACATCAGAATTCATTCACAGCCTGTAAGGTAAAGCCAATAAAAGAGCCGGTGTGGTAAATGACAGAGGCAGTTTCTTGTCTTTGTTAAAACAACAAACTCAGTTGAATATTGTAGCATTAAATGTGATATAACCACTAAAAAATGGACACTAATAAAAGTGGACATGCTCCACTTAAAGAAATCCCAATCCCTCCGAGCTACACACTGTAGGGACCTAAACCTTGTCACCACAATAAACAGAACATGCCAGAGGGATAGATTCCTGTCCCAGAGACTTCCCATACTCTGTAATAAACTACCTATCTATATCAAACAAAGCTTCTCATTAGCACTCTTCGAGAAAAATCTTGATGATTGGATGGGTAATAGGAAATTCACCCAGGGATCACCTCTGTGGCTTTGCTCGACAGTAGCACAGGAAAATAATTTTCTTGGGTGGCAAAAGCCAGGGTACCTTTTTGGCTGGGCTTGTATTGGCCGTAGGGCCGATAGCCTAGTACCTACCTATGAACCTATGAAAAATTCTGTTAGTTTATCTCAAGTGATTAAGGTTTTTATCTTTTATCCAACTTCATTCTCTCGTCCTGTGTTTGATTCCTTCATTCTCTACTTACAGAATTTGTAACTTGTAGCAAATTGCTTAAGCAACATTACTGGGTCCCCCAATGAAAGAGACACTCATCCCATACGAGGTCTTCATAATGAATACTATTCTCACAATATTCTGACCCTTTAACTTTAAAGTTGTAGCTTTAATTGCCCTGTAAGTAGCATTACAATAAAAATCCTTGACTAAAATAATCTGCCTTTTCAATTTCTGGTCTAACGTATGCAATAACCATTGTCTTTCCTGATCTAACTCCCTCCTTTTCTGAGAAGACAGCCTGTAAATTCTAAACTGTAATCTTACATCAGTGACCTTGATTTTACATTTTTCTTGGAAAATGCTAATAAATTCCAAAATGAGACTCTCTGAGTAATAAAAAACTAAGATTTATTTCTTCTCATATTTGCTATTTGTAATATGTCAGTTTTTTTCAATGTGCATTCTGTGAGAACAATCTGCTTTAATTTTATATATCTATAAATGCATTGTAAAAAATATATTGAAATCGTGATGAAAAAAGAAATTACACTTAAAAATCATAAGTCTACTTAACCAGATTTCATCTTATGAAAACAGAATTTTAATTTTTGGAAAACTGTAGATCAGTGTCCCTGCTGATTACCTGTTCTTCACTCTTTCCCACAGTGTACTTGTCTTTCATCTGATGACACACCTCATCTATCTTTTCATTCTCTTCTACTCTCCAATCCTATTAAGCCTCCTATCTATACCGCTCAGCTGTCCAGATTTTCACAGAATGTCCAAATTTTCGCGTCACATTTTTATCCAGTTTTTCTTAAAATTTGTGGTTTTCTCTCAAATCACCGAAAATTAACTTCACCAAATAATGGCATACATTTGAGTTTCAGACTTCAAATCCTTTAGAAAAAAATGCATGCTAGCATAAATCCCGTTACTCTAGCAACCTGTTTAAGTTTCTAAGAGCAATATTTAAAATCTGTCCCTTTTTTGGGCCTTTGCACCCCCCCCAATTGTTTTAAGCTTTGTCCAGATTTCTTGTGCTAAGTGGTTGAGTGGCATGCTCCTGACTACATTCCCAGTTTCTCCGTTAGGGACATCTTATACTGTCTGCTAAAATGTTTACTTAAAGTCACTCATTGGAAACAGCCAATGGGTCTACAAAAGGCTACTGTTAAAATAACCCAAATGGACAAAAATCAGGACACCTAAGAGAAATACATATATATATATATCTATCTATATATATATCTATATATATATATGTATATATATATATATATATATATATATATATATATATATATATATAGATATATAGATATATATATATATATATATATATATATATATATAAATCTATATATACATACATATACATACATATATATATATATATATATATATATATATGTATATATATATATATATATATATATATATATATATATATATAGATATAAATAGTGTGCGTGTATGTTTTTGTCTGTGATCATTCCCCACCCAGTATACAACTAGTAGATTTTAACACATTTTTAAATTATCACTCAGGATATATACAAGCATGCATTAACAGAAAAGACAACAAACCATTGTAACATTTTTTCCTTTAAATACATTACGTATCACACATCTTTCCTTTGCAACTTTCACCAGTCCAACAGTACATAAACTGCTGAACTCCACCCTCATCTTAATCCTCATTCTCTCTAAACTTTATTCTGCATGTGCAGTTCCCACAGTTTCCATTTATTCCTATGCACTTTTTTCCTTCCATTGCCTAAAGGTAATTCTTCCAGTCCTTTCATCTCTTCTATAACATTTAATGCTTCAAATACAGTTGGTGTAAACCTTAATTTCTGTTTTCTAGTAATTGCATTTTTGGCAGCCAGCAGAATTAAACTTAATAGTGTAACATACACTTAGTAGCCTCCTCCTTACATAGCCATAGTAATAGATACAGTTATAGTAGATAAAGTGCATTTTAAATGTTACTAACTGTGTTTTGTTCTCCATCTTTTCTTTCCTCCAGCTTTTTTGCCCTGAATCTTTTCCCCCTGTGTTCTTGCCTGGGTGGATATTTGGACCTAACTAGGGCCGTACTCCCTATTGCCAAGGAAATACTCTCTGCTGCTTCAGCTCCCTTCGAAGACAAAGTATACCCAAGAGACTCTATAAGAACATAAAGTATGTACATCTGCTAAGCTAGTACTACTGTACTCTTGCTGTCCTAGCAGTAGCAGTATACTCCCTGTCAGGATTGCCAGCAGTCAAACCCACTCTACTATACTCCTCCATCTTCCATACCTCTCACTGCTCTTTGCTACTATTGCTCCCTTCTCCTTCCATCCCATTAGCCCAAGTATTACACTGGTGAGCCTTTGTATTCCTGCATAGTCCACTAGTGAACACCCCTTCTCCATTCTTTCTGAGCTTAGGGCTTAACTCACAACTCTCCTTGTGCCAGAATAGAATCTGACCCTAACTACTCCCTCTTCCATACCTTTAGCCCACTCCTTACACTTTGTCCAGACCCACTCCACCTCACCTTCTACTACTTACACTTCACTCATATTGCTTCTCTGATAGTCTCTCCTCTTCTGCTCTTGTTGAACCCGCTCCGTTCGCCCTGCGGGCTCACTCCGCTCCCCTACCCTGCCCCCAAATACCACCCACCCCCAACACCTCTACATTTATCCCTCCAACAATCCACTCCCACTTCCATTCTACTCCAATCAGTACTCAGTACTCTAAACACACCTTCCCTCTTTCCCGCCAATACTAACTTTCTTTCTCCTCCCCATTCTCATCTAATTAACCAATCCTACTCCATTCCCTCTTCTAGACCACACCCTCTATATCTAATACTACTCTCCTTCACTTCTAATATATCATACACTCTCTCTATATAACACTATCTCCCTTACACCAACATCAATATTCTACCACTGTGCTACTGTTACTTTTCACAACATGCTCTCTAAATACTCCTCCATCTTCCCTTCACTATTACTTCTCCTCTCCTTATCTTACTTAAACCATCTCTCCCAGCCTACTATTTGCTTCAACTCCCATTCCTTTCATATAACTAACCACCACAATTCACCTCCACTACAATCATACTCCCATTTCCTCCTATCTTTATCACTCAGACAACCTACTTCTTTTCGATTCAAACTTATCCCCCATCACACAATCTCAATTCCTATAGGCACTAGCAAATCCCTACATTTCACAATAAACCCCAATCTCACAACCCTGCTGTCTATTAACCTAAATTATTACATACAACACCTGATCAGTACTCTCTTATCAGGTGACATCCATCCCAACCCAGGCCCTGCCACTATAACCAGCACAACTAAATCCTTACTATTCACCTCCTTAAACTCACAAAGTATCGTTAACAAAGTCCCCAATCTTCATGCTTGGCTTATACACAACAAACCTGACATCTTGACTATTTCTGAAACCTGGTTGAAACCACAAATTAAGGACTCTGAAGTAGTTCCCCCAAACTACTCCATCATAAGAAAAGACAGACCTCTCAAAAAAGGCGGAGGAGTAGCCCTTATATATTCCTCCTCCCTAGTAGTTTCTCCCTACAACAAACCTATCCCACACTTCAACAACGCTGAACTTCTCCTTACTATATTACAAATCAATAACCACAAACAAATATGTATAGCCTCCCTCTATATCCCTCCAGGTGACAATATCTCTACCCTTGAACTTATCCTTTCTTGGCTATCCAGTAACATTAGCAATGAAACCATAATCCTCGGAGACGTAAACATTAACTGGGCCCTTATCCAAGCTCCTTCAAACAACACTAATATCAACCTCTACCATTTCTCACAACTGATCAACTTGCCTACTCACCCAGCCAAAAACCCCTCTAATGGGAGTATACTGGACTGGATCCTAGTCTCCCATCCCCACTATTTTACCAAAAGTGGCACCCTTCCCGATCCACTAGGTGACCACTTACCCACCTTTACCCACCGACTTCCAACTATCCTTCAACGGACCCACAACATCATTACTATCCGCAACCAAAAAAACTTCAACCTAATAACCTTTTCAAACTCACTAAATGCAGTAAACTGGACTTGTCTAAAAACATTACCTCTAGACAACGCAGTCTCATACTTCAACTCTACATTCTTAAAATTACTTGACTCCCAAGCTCCCCTACGGACTAAGAGAATAAAAACCAAATCAGCCCCTTGGATATCTAAAACTACTCTATCCTTCATGAGACAAAGAGACAAAGTATGGGCACACTACCAAAAACATAAGACAACCCCACTCCTCAACGAATACAAACTGCTCCGCAATAAAGCTAAGAAACTTATCTCTTTTGATCGACAAAACCAAAACAAAAACAACCCTCAAAAATTCTGGAAAGGAATCTCCACTCTCCTCCACCCCAGCAAACCAGATACTCCTACCCCAGATCCAAATGCTCCAGAACTAGATTTAGCCACCCAATTTAATTCCTTCTTTATTGACTCTATTTCAAAACTAACCTCTTCATTCTCTACCTCCTCCACATCTTCTAATACCCAATCACTCACCCCCACAATCTCTACATCAACTCCCTACTCCCAATCCACCAATTCCTCTTCCACACAAATTCTATCCTCACCCATACCACCCCAAAATTCAACACCACCCGAATGCACTATCTTCACTTTAAATCCCATTCCTACTACTACTATTAAGAAACTCCTCCAGAAACTGAAACCATGTACCAATGCTCCTGATAATATCCCTTCTTACTTTCTTAACATTGCTGCAGAAAGTCTGGCCTACCCAATTAGCATCCTAATTAACCACTCCCTACTAGAAGGCACAGTTCCCCAAATTTGGAAACAAGCCTTTATTATACCATTACACAAAGGAGGTAACAATAATAACACAACCAATTTTAGACCCATAGCCATCCTGTCCCCATTTCAAAAATCCTTGAAAAATGTGTGCAAATCCAACTCCTTCCTCATCTCCTAGACAACAACCTTATAACCCCCACGCAGCATGGCTTCAGACCTAATCATAGCCCCATGACTGCCCTTCTCTCTTTCCTTGAAATAGTAAATAAAGCCCGAGACTCTGGACAAATTGTTTCCACCTTACTCCTTGATCTTTCCAAAGCCTTCAATACTATCTCTCACAACCTGCTCTTAACTAAACTCTCCAAACTCTACCTATCCTCCTCCTCTCTGAACTGGTTCTCTAGCTATCTATCCAACAGAAATCAAGCTGTAAATGGAAAAAGCAACTTCCTCCTTCCTAAGCACCCTACCGAGTCCCACAAGGCTCCATATTGGGCCCTCTTCTGCAACATCTTTATTAATGACTTCCACAAATCTATCCCTTTCTCTAGCATTATCCAATATGCAGATGATTCTACTATCATCTGCTCTGCCTCTTCTATCTCCACCCTACAAAAACTTACTCAAGATGCCTTCTCTTCCACAGAGCAATGGATGCTTTGCAATCATCTAGCTCTCAATGCCACCAAAACCAAATTAATGTTATTTACCCCCTCCAAACTCCCTCCCCCCAACATAAACTCACTCTTAGTTACCAGTCAAAATAACTCTCCTCTTGAAATAGTGTCAGAGACTAAACTTCTTGGGGTCCACATTGACAACCAACTCAAATTTAATTCCCACCTACAAAAGAACATCAAAAAACACATCAAAAACTTGGCATGCTATATAGACAAAATGCCTACCTCACACCTACCACAAATCACTCTAGCTACTTCCTTCCTCATTCCCTCCCTCCTCTATGGTGCCCCACTACTTACTAATCTTCAGTGCTCCTTAAAAAAACAGCTCACCTCTTGCTATAACAAAATTGCTAGATTCGCTACCACCCATAAGTCTTCCACTCACCACTGTCTCTCCCTCCATAAACTAAAATGGTTAGAACTTCCCAACTATCTTGCTTATACTCAACTAAATCTAGCCCACAAGCTTATTCTAAACCCCTCCAACTGTCCCTCCCTCTCCTCTGCCTTTAAAATGCGCCATCCAAATAGAGTTCTAAGGTCTAATAATCAAAATCTACTAGAGGTCCACAAACCAAATCATCCCCCAGGCAAAAACCTCCTTTCCTTCAGCCTTGCTCGCCTCTGGAACTCCCTACCACCAAACATCCGCACTACCTCCAACCTCTCTACCTTCAAGAAGTCACTTTTCTTACACCTAGCATCTCAGTGGGAATGCTCTTGTACCCACCCCACATAACCAACTCTACCTTTCCCTGTACTAACATTCTACTCTATTCATCTACTATGTTTGTTCATTAAAATGCATTTATGTTTTGCTTTTATTCCTTCGTTAGCCTGTACCAAGATTGTCACTGTCAAATGTTAAGTACATTTATGTTTTGCTTATGTTATTTTATAGTATGTACCTATATATTTACTGTAATGTACATTTATTTTCTTTTTTGGAGCTTTTCTCCCCAGGACTCCATTGAAAACGGGTTCTTCAATGGCCCAATGGACTATCCTGGTAAACTAACTGCAATAAATAAATAAATAAATAAATAATAAGGCCTTACTATGTCTAAGAAATTTAGAACATGTCCCAGCTCAAAAGAATAATTTTCTTAGTTACAGCTCTGACAGAACATCTTTACCCAAGCCAGTAATCCAGGATCCCTAGTCCTCACCACTGGCACCTGTGTGAGGCAGTCACTAAAAATAGAAATAGATTTACACAGTATTTCAAATGCAGCTCTCTGCATCAAGCACCATTTCTGTGAAGAGCACACAAGGAACACGATCCACTGGGACTAGACTCTTTGTCTCTCCATATCCCAAACAAGACTCACTTTGGAGCACTATGTCCCAATTTCAAGTATGTGACCCACACACACACTTGAATATCTGATTTCACACCCACACCCACACACACACACACACACACACACACACCCACACACACACACACACACACACACACACACACACACACACACACACACACACACACACCTGAGAAAGGTTGACAAAGACTCACCAGCTGAATCCCTCTCAAAAAACTACAAGGTGGATTGCTGCCACCAGTCAAACATGCTAAAGCTCTTACAAAGAGTTACCAATTATACTATGTCAAATTAATACTGATATAATTGGTACAGTATGACCAAAGTAGTAAGGCTTATTGGAGCGACCACAGTGTCACTAAAATAAGCACTGGTACTCTGAAGACATTAAAAGTATTTTCTAAAAGACCAGCCACAACGAAAGGGTATAAAATATTTAATAATGGATAATAAAATAGAAAACAGGAGAATACTTAATATTTAGTTACAGTAAACAACAGAGTTTCAGACAAAAGGAATATAAAAACAGCACAGTTGGATAGAATCTCACAGATGCAGAAAAAAAATACTAAACTAATATCACTGTATTATTCCCAACTGAACTAAAGAAAAACCATCCCTAGTTGACTCACTTAGTATCACAAGACAAGATGTACTGCTCAGATGATCACTTCCACAAGGCAAGATGAAATACTACACACTGACTGAACTGTACAACTAACAACTGAATGGTGATAACTGACATAAATCTTTTATACCAGGTTCCAAAGAAAAACAAAAACATAAAACAAGCAACAAACTCCTGCTGCCAGAGTTCTATCCTTCAGCTGATTATAGAATTACATCACATCTCGTCACCTGACTCTGGCAGAATACACCTTCAAAACTCGGTTAAGATCTGTTACAGGATTGTTAACATAAGCAACTTTTACAAATACATTTTTAATGCAAACATCTGTACAAATAAATGGGACAGTCAAATGACATAAGATTATTCACAAAACTTCAGCCAGTCATTGCGGCATATGCCACACATGCACTGTCTTACTTCTCCTGGTACAGCTGGTAATACCTCATAAGTCACATCAGCCCCCTTTGAAGACTCAAGCTAGTTTTTCAAGTGACTCTGGAAAAATGTTGCTTAAGAGAAATCAGCTTTCTGGGAACACATTAACCTACACCCTATCTTGAGATTCCATCTGTATTGGCATTGCTGTAATCTGAACTGGCTACATCACCCAGAGACTCCCTACACTATGGAACAGAATCCCAGTCCATGTGAGGCAGAGCCCCTCACTGACTCTGTTCAAGAGAAATCTTGACGAGTGGATGGGAGATCGTAGGTTTACCCCGGGAATCATCTCTGTGTCACTGCTGGACAGAGGCACAGCAAACTAATGGATATAGTATTCTCATCCTAAGGGGTGGTGAAAGCCACACACACTCTGGCTGGGCTTATAAATGCCCTAGGGCAGATAGCCTAGTATGAACCTATGAACCTATAATATGAGGGGGGCTCCTCCCAAAGCCCCTTTAAGCTTTTGGAATGCCTGCTAGCAGTCTGGGGTCTACACTACCTTATCTGGCCTGTTTTTCCTTGTCAAGTCTGTGAGGGGAGCGGCTATTGTACTAAAACTGGGAGTGAACTTCCCATAGTACCTCACTGTCCCCAAGAATGCCTTCACCTGCTTTTGGTAATAGGAGCAGGCCATGCCTGAATAGCTTTCACTTTAGCAGATTCTGGCCTAATCTTACCACTCCCTACTAAGTCCCAGGTAGGAGACCTCTGCCATACTCACCTGACACTTACTAGATTTAATGGTCAACCCTGCCCTTTGCAGTCTGCCCAGAATCTCCATGTCATGCTGAGGCTTCATTATGCTAACATAGTACAATCTGTGCACATGCCTTCTGCCTAGCAGGTGTACCATGTAATTAATGTCACTGACCTTCTTTACCACCTTGAAGCATCCTTCTCAAGCTGCATGCAGCTTATTTTGTCTGACAGGAATAAGCACCATAACCTGCTGCCCCACAGCATACTCTTGGGCTTGAACATTCCTTTCATACCAGGCCTTTTCCTGCTGTTGAGCTCCTGTCACATTCTTCTGGGCCAAGCTCATGACTTCCTTAAACCTTGCCTGAGGTTTAGGACATATGCCACAACAGACTGCTTGTGAGATTCACAATCACCCTCCTACTCATCACAAACCAAATCAAAAGGCCCCCTCACCCAATGCCCATACAGAAACTCAAAGGGTGAAAAACCTGTGGATTCCTGGGATACAGCTCTGTATGCAAACAGTAGATGGGGCACATATTTGTCCCACTCTCTCTTAAACTGGTCTTCAAATTCCTGTAGCATGGCTTTTAGTGTAGAGTTTAAATTCTCCACAAGACCATTAGTCTGGTGATGGTAGGGGGTAGTCTTTAGGTGCTTCACCCCTCAACACTTCCACAGACAAGCCACTAGGTCTGACATGAAACTGGCACCTCTGTCAGTCAGTATTTCTCTTGAGAAAGCTACCCTTCTGAAAATCTCTAACAAAGCATTTGCCACATTCTCTGCTTTGATGGAGTACAGAGCTACTGCCTCAGGGTATCTAGTAGCATAATCTACTATCACCATGATATACTTCTTCCCTCTGGAACTTAGGGTACTCAGAGGCCTCACGATATGCATAGCTACCATCTGAAATGGCTCCTCAATCACAAGTAAATGCAGCAATGGAGCTTTAGCCTTGTCTCCTGCCTTGCCTAACTTTTGGCACTGCTCACAGCTCCTGCAGTACCCAGTTATATCCCTTGCAATCCCAGGCTAATAAAGATTCTGCATAATATGACTCCCAGTATGTTTTATACTCATTTGACCTGCAAAGGGAGCACCATGGGCTATGGCTAGAAGTGCCATACAGTAAGCTTTGGGCACTACCAACTGCTGTATTACCACACCCTCTAGCCCTCCCTTAGGGGTCCACTCTGTGCAGTAATCCCTTTATTCCAGTATACAGACTTTTCCTTGAGCATCAAGTGCTTAGCTACCTCCCTCAAGCCTTGTAAGGTAGGGTCTGAAAGCTGTGCCTATCTACACTCTACTTTTGTGCCCCTTCCCAGCTCCCCTTCCACAGGAAGCCTAGTTATCTTCTGATAATGGTGCTCCTCTCTATCAGCCTGGCTAATACCACTCACCGTTATCCTTGCAGTCACCTTGTCCACGGGAACATCAGTACCTATCAGCAGCTATGGTTCACTTTCAAACTCACTACTACTAAGTAACTCCCTCCTTGAAATAACCACATCACCAGCCCCAGCTTCAGGCATGCAGTCTGCCTGCCCACACCAGGCTACCAAACCTACCTGCCTGTCTCCAAGCCTGACTGCATGCAACTGCATGCACACAAGGACTACATTATCAGAATCATTCCTTATTAAGACATCTGCAGGGATATCCTCAAACACACCTACCTGCTTGTTTCCTTTTCCACCCTTCCAATCAAGGTGAACCCTAGCCAAAGGTATTTGGAATGGGGTTCCTCCTAAAGCTCTAACTGGTGTGGACTGCCCAAGCAAGTACTGCTCTTCTTTATCCACTGCAGGCCTCACAATTATGTCAGAGGCTGTGTCTCTCTTAGCAGTGGCTTATCGCCCATCCCCTAAATTAAGATACAAACTCTGGTGATAGTTTGGTACCCTTGTTGTCTCCAGACAACTTACTACTGGCATGCTGTCATTTCCACTTGCTAGCTCCCTCATCTTTTGTTCCCCACCTTGCTTCAGTGGACATTTGGGTGCTACATGCCCCCTGTGATTACATTTAATGCATCTAACCCCTAATCCTGGCCATGTACCTGAACTAGTGGCTTCCCCTATTGCCTTTAGACTCTGTTGGGTTGATTTAGGATGCCCACTATTGGTTCCCTTATATTCATGTGCAGCACTGGGTATCTCTTTCTTGTGCAGTGATGCCCTGTTTGTTAAGTACAAATCCCCTTTTCTCCCCAGCTCATCTGCAGAGTTACATTCTGGGTCTATCAATCAAATTCTTATTTCCTCAAGCAAAGAGATAAGTGCTTTTTCCCTCACCAAAAGGTCTGCCAATCTTTCAAAAGTGGTGACCTGACACCCACTACCTAACTATGAAAGTAAATGCTTAACTCATCTTTACAATCACATACACTTTCATCTGTCTTGCGTCTATACTCACAAAACATTTTCTGTAAGCTTCAGGTGTTAACACAGTCTAGTAAACATTGTTTTACTCCAGCATAGTTTAAACAATCAGTATCAGAAAATTTAGAAATAGTAGTTGCACCTTTACCATTGAGTAAGGGGTCAGGAACTGTACCGAGAACTCTTGGTCAACATTATACTGTTTAAATACCCTTTTAAATATATGAATAAAACTATCAAAATCAGTATCATCTTTAAATTGTGGAAGAAATGTACTGCCCTTTATTGCTACTAGGGTTCAGTTTCTCCCTTCCCGTTACCTCTATGACTCTGACGAAGAGTTGGCATCTCCCTCTCATGATGTTCATAGGTTCATGGGTTAATTGGTTCATAGATTAGTACTAGGCCAATTGCCCTTGCAGGCCATTTTACGCCTAGCCAATTACCCAATGTGAGAATCAAACCCAGATGTTGCTGCTTCTCTTTTTCTTCAGCCTCCACTCACCACAGGCTCTCATTTACTTTGATCTCCAAACGTTTGGCCTCCAGCTAATGCTGACATTGCTTCTCATTTTATATGGCCTCGTTAACACTGCTTCTTTTATTCAGCCTGCAAATGTTTGGCCTCCAGTTGCCATCTCTCTTTTGTCTGCAAAAAGTTGGCTTCCAATTCAAGACTCATTAACTCCAAGCAGATTTTCAAGTCCTCTGAGGAAAAGGTGAACTGTCCCATTTCAGAAGGCTGCACATCCCATCACTAGACTGGCTATCTCCCTGGTTACTGGACCATGCTACAGGTATGATTAAGGCTGAAATTATTTCCTCTTTAGTCAGGTTGGCATGCATCAGTCCTTTCAATTTGAACACCTTGGGTAATTGGTACTTTGTCAGCTTGCTATAATCTTCTGCTGACATCTTTGCCTGCTTTCCCTGATTAAACTAACAAAAATAAATAAAACTGTTATGAAACTGAAACTCTGAATGTTTACCTTGTGCCTGCTGAAAGTACTCACACCTTCAGTGACAATTGCTTGCAGGCTACTGATGTTCAAGTAATATACCACAGCTGTCACCAATATGTGGCAGACTTCTTTATCCCAGACCAGTAATCAAGAAGCTCTAATCCTGACCACTGACACCACTGAGAGGCAGTCACTGAAAACAGGAATGGATTTACACAACATTTAAAATACAGCTCTCTGCATCAAGCACAATTTCTCTCAAGAGTATGCAGGGAACATGCTGCACTGGGACTGGACTCTTTATCTCTCCAGATCTCAAACAAGACTTACTTTGGAGCATTGTGCCCCAGTTCCACGTATCTGACACACAAACACACACACACACACACACACACACACACACACACACACACACACACACATACACACACACCTGGGAAAGGCTGACACAGATGCTCCAGCTGTGTGTCCTCTCTACTGATATAAATGGCAGAATGCGATGGCCACAGTGCTGCAGCGGTTAGAATTGTCACCTCACAGCAAGAGGTTCTCTGGTTTGATTCTTGGTGGGAGTGCCTTCTGTGCAGAGTCTGCATGTCCTTCTTGTGGTCGAGTGAGTTTTAAAGACATGCAGGTAGGTGCATGTGTGTATGACTGTGCCTTCTGTGAAGACTGGGTGCTGGGCTGGCAACTTGACACTGTAAAAACACCACTGCCAATCAATCTGTGGACTAGTGATCCACTGTCATGGCCCCTAACTGGGAAAAGCTGAAAGACATTGCATAAATGGTAGAATGTGACCAAAGCAGTAAGGCATTTCATTGTGGCCATAGTGTCACTAAAATAAGGACAGGTACTTTCAAGAGGTTAAAAGTGTTCTCAAAAAGACCAGCCACAATGAAAAGGTATAAAAACATTTAATAATGGATAATAAAATAGAAAACAGGAGTATACTTAATATTTATTTACAATAAACAACACAGTTTCAGCACATTGAATATAAAAATAACACAGTTGGATTGACTCTGACAGATACAGAAAAAAGAAAATAATACTAAACTAATGTCACTGTATTATTCCTAACTGAACTAAAGATAAACTGTCCAAAAAAGCAAAAGGACCGGCTCCTGCAGTAAACGAGGTCTGATATTAATTCCACAAACCACAGCAGACGTTCAAACCAAGAAACGCTCGTAGCTTATAAAAACTTCAATAAAATGTGCAAATGTGCAGAGTATACAGCTTTCGGGTACAACCCTTTTTCAGTGCAAAAACATATATGTGTTCTAACATCTATTTTAGTAAGTAGAAAACAGGGAACATTTCTATGTTTTAACTGTGTGAGCTGCAGATATATTTCTTCAAACAGCACAGTTTTTGTAGATCCTAGCTCAGGGAAAGAATATAAGTTTGATTTATTTGCTATGTGCAATATAGTGAATGTTGTCTATCTGAGAACATGCATAAAATGTCTAGTATTTTATGAAGGTAAATGTAGTAGAAAACTTAAAGATTGTATAACAGAACACTGCTCAGAGATTTGTAGAAATAATTTATCTAATGCATTAGCTAAGCATATAATTAAAAATGGCCATGAACACAGCTTTGTGCTCAGAGTGATTGATAGAATTTATAAAAATGTAAGATGGGGTAACAAATAATTTATTGTAATTGAGAGAGTATGCATGGATAATAAGACTTCGGGCTAATAGTCACCCAGGACTAAACACAGCAGTTAGTATTAAGCTAGTATAGATTAAGAAGCAAATGCAATTAAAGAATGAAGGTATTGTTTACTTTGATTTTGTGTATATACATTTACTTGTGTATATATACTTATAGATGTTGCATAGGTAATTTGGATGTTTTTAGGAAGTTATATAATTGTTACATGATAAAAGACTTTTAATTTGCTTATATTTTATTGGTTATGAATGTCATGTGATCACTGTCTTGATGTAAAACAGTTGTTAGAACACATATATGTTTTTGCAGTGAAGAAAGATTGTACCTAAAAGCTGTATGCTCTGCACATCTGTACGTTTTATGAAAGTTTTTATACGCCACGAGTGTTTCTTGGTTTGAACTTGTGCTGTGGTTCGCTAAAGAGAAACTGTTCGTAGTTGACTCACTTAGTATCGTAAGGCAAGATGCACTGCTGAGATGCTCAATTGCTTTGTGTACAACTAATAACTGAACTGTGATTACTGACATAGATCTTTTATATCAGGTTCCAAAGAAAGAAAAAAAAATCAACAAATTGCTGCTGTTGCCAGAGTTCTATCCTTCAGCTGGTTATAAATTAGCATCACATCAAGTCACCTGACTCTGGCAGAATACACCTACAGAACTCCATTAAGATTCTGTTGCAGCATTTTTAACATAGGCAACTTATACAAATACATTTTTAATACAATCTGTACAAATCAATGTGACAGTCGCATGGCACAAGATTATTCACAAAACGCCACAATGGCATATGCCACACATGTACTGACTTACTTCTCCTAGTACAGCTGGCAATATTTCACAATGTCACAACAGCCATTTTCTCTCCCAATATTTCTGAAAATGCAGTATTTTGAGTAGAATAAAATTTTTAACTCGCTGTAGATCAGAGCTTTCAGGGTCCACTAGCTTCATCCATCACCCACAACACAAAGTTCCTATCCTCCAGCAATAGAGTTAAGTTTCTAAATGCAATTAGCTCAGCAAGTATTTTCCCTAATATCACATATTTTATTTGTGGCTGGATATATACTGAATCCATAGCAACCATCTGTCTCTCCCAGTATTGTTTGAGCACTACAAAGCATCCTTTTGGGTCAGTCAAGGTTTTCAATATTTGAAAGGTATTTGCAAAACACAAAAATTACTATTACTCTCTTGACCCCCTAATAAAACACAATAACCTTATACATGCATTCTGTTTTTTTTTTTTCATGTTCCTGTTATATCAAATGGGATTCCTGGAGGTTTTCCAAGTCTAAAACTGTAAGACTCCTTATGTTTCTTTTTGTCTTTCCTACCTGTTACTATAATTTGTACCTCTCATATAATAACATCCTGCCTATATTCATTCCTTATCAATATCCTCTTGCCCCTGTAAGCCAGAGTTTGAAACATAATTCTGCTCTAATTCATTAACGAACTAAATATATCCTGAACACAGACAATGAAACCTCATTACCGACAAGCATAGTTGAAAGAGTAATAACACAAACATATATAAAACTATGAGCCACTGGAAGCTGCAAGCTATCGTGGTGGAAACCTGATCCTATATATTGGTACTGCCTGCCTGTCTCCACTGTGCCATCTCAGGGAGCACATGGATCTACAGTATATGCTAAAACAAATTAAGTAACATCTCATTTTCCATCAGTTCCTCATTTATTGTCAAAGAATCCTCATTCTGAAGAATTTAATTTTCCCTAGGTTTTTTCCATCATGACTATACATCATTGTTTATAAAATATAATTTAGCAACCTGAAATCCATCAGCTTTATTATTGTAACAAGTATACCTTCTCTTCCCTGGAGCTATGTGTATCAGTAATGTGACTGCACCCAAATGTTTCCCACCCTTTGATTAATAGCTCTGTTTCCTGAACCTATAAGTGATCTAACCAGCTTTTACATGTGGCTTAATTTCTTGCTCTACAGTGTTAAAACACCCACCTTCAGAGCTTACAGATAGCTGCTTTCTGCTGCACTCTCCAGTGATAAATGAAACTTAGGTCCAAGAGTTTTGCTCATTCATTAAAGGTGCTATCTGCACAGCAGAAAAAAAAAACAGAAATAAACTCGATTTTTACAGAAATACCTGGGGACCTAGAAAATTAATATGTATAGACCCAAGGTCCTTTGTAAATTCTACCCTCCATTTGCTAGCCACTTTTATTCCTGTGGAAGAAATGAAGGAAGTAGGGAAGAAATCCTCAGGAGTACATGGAGTGAGCGACTAGCATTTATCAGCACAGAGTGAACATCTGAATTAATTCTACATCCACCAGCTAGTATTGCAGCTGTAGGTATTACTAATCTCACAGTGACAACAAGTGGATAAATCATGCCAAACACCATTAACAACATGGCGTTCATATAAACTGCATTAAGCTAGATGTATCGCCATACCTGAAATCCTGGTTCATATTTTCTGAGTGAGCTCCTGCTGATGCTAACCAACATGCATGATACAATGAGTGCTCTATCAGCTTCACTAATCTTGCCTGCATCCTAAATATGATGTGCTTGGCTAGTGTGTGATGTACTTCTTAACTGGGCTAGCAATGCCAGGTCCCACTCCTCTATATAAAGCTTACAGATGGAGCTCCAGTAACAAAATCTGTCCCAATCTCATCCTGCGGATGGATAGTCCAATGCTGGCCAATCACTCCTATCCCTCCAAGGTCATGTCCTCCAGCACTGAGGAAGATAAATAAAACCAGATAATGTACAGCATCATTGCAGCTTCATCTATTTGTGCCATGGAGACATTCTGTGGATGACATTTTGTGCTGAGTTAGTAGTGTGCTATAAGTAGTAAAAGCCATAGATGAATGATAACCACTACTGAGGAATATTTGCCATAAATTAATCAAATGGGGCAAAATGGATGGCAACAGTTAACCAGGCTGTGCAGAATGTTTGGTTTTCTTTTGTTGTGAATGGTGAAACATATCATCAGTGTAATACTGAAGTAATTCTAAAATAAATGTGCAAAATGTGTTGATTAAGTAGAGGAGATATTATCTAGTAAGACCTTCATGTAAAGGGAAATGAACTGTAGCCCATGGTTTGTGCAGAAGTTAGGCATCAAGGACTGAACCCATAATCCTTGGTATAGTAAATATCCCTCTCTCCACACACACACACATTTAAGGAAATCATAGCATAGGTATATATATGCAATATTTTGTATCTTTTTTACTGATGTAGATGGAATATATATGAGGAAAGTAAAGCTGAAATATAAAATGTCAGTCTAAGTTGTCAGTCACTGGTAACATTGCTGATAAACGCTGCAGGCACCTATACAATGTTACTTGTATCACACATTATATCCTTTTTATTCTTTTCTCCTGTTTTCTCACATTTTCAAATTATGTTAACATATTTTTTTTATTTAGTCACTATTAATATGTATGTCACTTTTAGGTTTGATCTAATAGCATACCAGAACTTACTAAGCATGGTGTTTGCTCTTGAGGATATCAACACCAGTCATCAGTTACTGCAAAACCATACTCTTGGGTTTCAGATTTATGACTCTTGTTATAGTGCATTTGTGTCAATTGAAAGCTCATTCCAGCTTCTCTCAGGGAAAAAGAAAAAGCCAATCCCAAATTACAGCTGCAAAAGTCATCCAAATGTGGTAGCTATTATTGGAGACTGGCAGTCATCAGAGACAATTCCAGTGGCCAGAATATTGGGTTTGTACAAGTTTCCTCAGGTAACATGATGTTTAAAAAAGTTACATGATAGTTCTCTTATAATTTATACAATATAACATGATATTATGTGTGTATTAATAAAGTAAGGATCGTGGTTTTAAATTGTGTGTTAAACCAAGTAACTCCAAATGTTGTATTCATATAATTATCACATTAATGCAATTGCAAACACAAAGCTGTGTCATAGTACTTAAGTATATCTTTACACTGAAATGGATTTTTAATCTTCAGTGGGCATAGCTCTGAAGTTTGAAAGAACATATATCATGATAAATGGATTCCTCTGTTAAATGGTAGCATGTACATATAGATGTTCAGTTTAAACTCATTAAAAATTACTAACCAGAATTTGCTGATCCTAACCAATCCCTGTGTTTTCATTATTTAAAGAAAAACACAGCCAAGCTAGAGCACCTTAAAATTCCTGTCTATATATGAAAATGAACCCATGAAGACATCAGCTGTTTCAGCTACATGGTTTCTGAATGCTGATGACTTTATAAGACATGTTGGTCAGATTCAGATCAATAAATCAAAACTCCACTATATGCAGGCATGGATTTTTAGGCCGTTTAATTCACCTCATCAGCACAGTATACGTGTACAATTTGGTTATATTTCAGGAACACAGGGCATTTAAACCCAGCTGATGCCCATAAACATTAAGGTGCCTGTAAAACATCTCAATGAATATCTAAACCAAAGGGTAAAAAGGTCAGACAGATGAACCATTCAGTAAAAACTGCAAGAAAAACTCAGCCAAGCTGGAGTCATCACTGTGTGATATCCTAAACCTCCTGTAATGGAGACCCATTTGATATATGCAAATGACCCCTTAAGGACTATCAAGTATTTCAGCTACAGGGCTTCTGAATGCTCAGAACTTTTTTTTTACTTTTTAAGCCTTTACAGTTACATTCATGCCAAAAAAGCAAAACCCTGCTAGCTGTGGATATGCATGTTTCAGCATAGGCAGACATCACAAAGACTGATATATCTTTACAATACAGACCGACTGTCATGAGTTTGTCACTGATTTTGATAATACCTTACTTTCTTCAGAAGACTTTCTCTCACTACAGTTCCCACATCATTTTTAGCCTTTTCCTCTCCTGGGTAGTAGACTCTGGATCCCAGGCCACCAAGAGATATCAATGCACTGTACTTCCACATTTTCTTCTAGATACATGGGATATCAAGTCTGTTCCCTAGCATCATGTCATCCACTTCCAAGCTAAAGCTCATAAGTCAACCCATATTATTTATAGCAATACTTAGTTTATTTTTGGGAGGTTGATTGTTTTTCCATCTAAGTATTAGTCAACACAACTATCTCAGATAACCCAGTCTAGGCAACTGAGCATAACCAGCCAATTGTTTACTAACCCATGCATGCTGGGCTTTACGGCAGGCACACACTGACCAACAGGGGATCAAAGACCCCTTTTACTGTTAGCATGGGTCTCTTACCTAGGTCACAAAAGGCTGGATCCTCAACACATTTAAGACTGGCAAATAATTATGTCCACATTTTCTAGTATTAGACAATGTGATCCAATCACTTAGATTCAATTTTTATACTACTCAGTCACTGTCCCTAAGACAACACATACTCTTGGATCCAATAAACTCCATGCAGAAATAGTGCTATTCCTGCACGAAGTGGTTCGTGTCTGTATTCATGAAGGCATGCTACTGTTTAACCTACATGAACACGAACCGTGAACGAGTGCAGGGGGTGTGTTCAAGTAGTGCACAGACATTGAACACGCCCTTGCATTCAGAAAGTGCCATACGGCACTTTCTAATATTACTCTAATATTATGCCAGTATTTCAGTGTCCGTGGACACTGAAATGAAATAAATGATCATTTCATGGTCCGTGGACACTGAAATACGTACTGCAGAAGCAAAGCAATGGAGGGGGTGTGTGACAGGTTCTGTGACCCATCCCCTGCATTGTAAAAGTACAGTACAACACCTCAGCAACCTGCTAAAGTAGGAAATGTGTACAAATGCACAAATAATGGGGGATAAAGCCTTGAAAAGGGACACATCATACATATTGTCCTCACAAACTTAGAAAGTTGATAGAAAACAGGTCATACATTAGCATGAATTACTGAAGGATTGAAGTCTGAAAGCAAATGTATGCCAATATTCCCTGACAGCAGTCCATGTGTAAAAATGCACAAATAATGGAGGGGGGCAATAAAAATGGGGACACTTCTGAAAAATTGCCCTAACACACTTAGAAAGTTGATAGAAAACAGGATATGTATTTACAGGAATCTCTGAAGGATAGAAGCCTGGAAGCCAAATGTATGCCATTATTTCCCAACTGCGGTCCTCAATGACTTGTCAGAATACCACAATACTCACGATATAACATAATAAGATAATAATATATATTTTTCTAGGCTAAGGAATGTTTAAGCGTAGCTAAGCAGATGTGTACGTTATGGCCCTTCACTTACCATAGCTTAAACACCCCATAGAAGATAAATACAAATATAAAGGCAAAGTTTCCAAGCTGAGATAGTGTAGTGGTTAGAGTCCTAGTTTTACATACAGGCATCCATGGTTCAAGTACCAAAACAAACAGGTTATTTTTATATGGGAAAGTAGTAAAATTATTTTTTAAACTTAAATTATGTAGCAACTGTTTTTTGTCAACCAGAGTAGTGTAGCTGGTATACAATCTAAGTGTGAGTACATATAACATGTGAAACCACCCATGTACACACAAGTGTCCCATACAGTATAGTTACACCCCTTGCTGATGTAAGGAAATAATCTCCATAATCTCATAAAATCCTCCAAAGCTAGTTATGAAAATAAAATTGCCAAAGATTCCAAAGAAAACCACAAAGGATTCTATAGTTATGTCAAGAATCCAAATGGCAATGCTCAGATCTGCTCTGAGCTACAACAGAATGGCATTAGATATACTAATACCAAGGATATTGCCAGTATTCTGGCAGATCAATTTAGTGCCAACTTCACCTTCTAAAGGGCCCATTTCAATACCAAAAGATTACCAAATTCCAGTAATCACGGTCAAACAGGTAGAAACCGCACTCTCCAAAGCTAAGAATACAGCATCCATGGAACCAGATGACATCCCGGGCTGTGTACTACATGAACTACAAAATGAGCTGGTACCTCACTTAAGTGTCATGTTTAATCATAGCCTCACCTCAGGCTTCATGCCCACTGAGTTGTGCACAGCTACAGTTATCCCAGTCCACAAGAGGGATCCACCTTGGATCCCAGGAACCACCGCCACATCAAGTCTGATGAGTCTGATCTGCAAGGGCATGGAACGCATTACCATGGAACTTATAAACAAAGACATTGACAACCTTCAAACACTGGACCCCACCCAGTTTGGGTTCATGAAAGGCCGATCTTGTCTCCTGAACCTGAATGACTTCTTCTAATCAATCTCCAGAGCTGTGGACGAGGGCAAATTGGTCCACACAGCCTATCTGGACCTCGCCAAGGCCTTCGACATCATCCCCCACTCTGGAATCATAGGTAAACTTACTAAGCTGGGCATAAATCCCTACATCACTCGATGTGTTGCCAACTGGCTTACTGACAGAACCCAGGCTGTAAAAGTAGCCAACTCCAAATTCAGCTTCAGACAAGTGACAAGTGGAGTACCTCAGGGTTCAGTCCTGGGACCACTGTTGTTTGGCATCTACTTCTTTGAAGTACAGGCCAACAATAAGGGACTCTGGCTAACAAAGTTTGCAGATGACTGCAAACTGGGAGCCATTATTGAATCCCCAAGTGATGTGGATATTCTACACAAGGGCCTTACAGAAACAGATGCTTCGTGCCAGATCCATGGGCTCAAGCTTAATGCCAAGAAATGTATAGTTATCCCCTTTCAGAAAAAACATGTACCCGTAAATTGCCACATAGGTGGCAGTACACTAAACACCAAAAGTGTGATGAGAGACTTAGGGACACAGGTGGACAGTGGTCTCACCTTTGATAACCACATCACCACAACAGTCAAGAAATCCTTCTATGTGGCACACCTCATCACTAAGGGCTTTTCATCCAGAAAAAAAGAGGTCAATGTCCCACTGCACTCATCTCTCATTAGACCCATTATAGACACAATACCCCATTTGATATGTACCTCACAAGATACCTGTAACAGCTGGAAATGTCACAGAAATACCTCACTAAAAGAATCACAGGCCTAAAGCAAATGCCTTATGCTGATCGTCTAAAAAATCTCCAGCTATAGTCTGTGACATATCATTTATTCAGAAGCGATCTCTGCTTAACATACAAGACCATGTCAAACCCTCAGCTGTGGGACATGCTCCACTTAAAGAAATCTCAATCCCTCAAAGCCACATGCTACAGGGATCTAAACTGTGTCATCACAATGAACAACACATGCTGAAGGGATAGGTTCCTGACCCAGAGACTCCCCATACTCTGGAATAGATTGCCCATACATGTAAAGCAGAGTGCCTCCTTGGCCTTCTTCAAAAGGAACTCTGATGACTGGATGGGAGATAGGAAATTCACCCGGGGATCACGTCAGTTGCCCTACTAGACAGGGGTCCAGGGAAGTAAATATTGTGGGAAGAAATATCCAGGGAATTGTTATGGTTAGGCTTGTATAGGCCCAAGGGCTGATAGCCTAGTATGAACCTATGAACCTATGAAAGCACATAGAGGGATGTCATGTAAAGTACATCATATACACTTAATAAATGAAGTCAGTCATCTGATATATTTAAAAAAATTAAAAGTAAGCAACGGTTAGTAATGCTTAGCTAATGTTAACAAATGTAACCATTGCTAAGACATGAATGCTAAGCAGCAGGTACCTCAGCTAAGTGGATTTATGCACTGTTAAGCACTGCTCAACAACTTCCCCTTTAAGCAGTGTTAAAATCGGCTTAGCGGATTTGCGCACTGCTTAGCGGAGCTTAACCTTTTCAAAATGGTCGAATGATAGCAAAGGGGTGGGAATATCACACTATTTAAATGGCACAGGTGGGAATACAGCCATAATCTGTTATAGTCCTTCTGTGCAGATACAATGGCTGGCATAGGAGAGGGAGTGTGCTATCAGGCACAATGCTGGATCCTAGCTAAAAACCATGAGGAGAGACTGCTGCGGGGCCAGTACCAGGGCTCCCAATAAATAGTGGAGGCCTGGGACTGTCTTGCACATGACCTCACCAGTGCTACTGGCATCCCCCAGACTGGTGAGCAGGTACAGCACCACTATGCTGACCTAAAGCATAGGAAGGGTATGCTCTTGGACCAGTGGATCCAAGATAGATGGGCACAGAATGCTTCAGTAGTGTGTAAGTATCACTATCAAGTAGTTTCTAGCAAATACTGGCTTGAGAATGTGATAGACAGATAGATAGATAGATAGATAGATAGATAGATAGATAGATAGATAGATAGATAGATAGATATGCATAATGTGTGTTTTTCTCCTCTACGGCTGCAGCAGAGAGGGCTGTGATCATTAAAGCCCATGGTGACAGACTGCTGAGGCTGCACCAACAGGCTGGTGAGTACAAATCTATTTTGCAGTATATTGTTAAAATAGCTATGAAGGAGTACATTGCTTACTGATAGTAGGTATACTGTTGTGGTGTGAACTGAATAAATAAAAAGGTATGACTGAAGAATACTGAAGTACTATAAATACCCTTAAAAAAATGTTGTGTTTATTCTGGTATGTTGTTGTAGACATATATAGAATGTATACAGAAATCCTCAGAGCACCACAGTGATTTACCAGGGAAATAAAAATGTGGAACAGACCAGAAATATGAGCAATAAACCTGGACATTCTGAAACAATCTGGCCAGTCGAGAGTATGCCCAAAACCCCTTAGTGCAATGAATCTGGACTAAGCCTGACAAAGTGGGGAGAGAAAGCCATGAAAATAGGGACATATCTGAAATACTGTAGTAGATAAGCTGACAGTTGCTGCAGTAATACCCTCCTGTCTGTCCTAACATATATTGACTGAAATAGCACAAGTCCAACACTCAATTACTTTTCATTAGTTAGTGACTTAAATCCTAAAATCATTCCACTGATATGTCAGAAATGTACAACACTTATCGGGGCAGGAAACAGTACATCCTACAAATATCTGGACATAACTTCACATTAGGGAAACTACACTCAGCTGCTAAGCATGTCACCAAGCACCATCTAAGCTACAGTCAGACTGACACAGCACATACCCAAATCTACTATGGGGAATTACACATGTATTTGCAAATATATCAGGCACTACAGGGATGTAACAGCACTGAAACACAGACACCAGTGTGAAAGTGCATGCACACAACCAATTTCACCAGAGTCACAGTGACATACCGGTAAGCCAAATGAGCAGTAGAGTATAAGAACTGTGTGAACAAAAACATCTCATCATGTTTGTCACTCACATACTACCCCTACATATATTAACCCAGTTCACAGTGTAGCATGATGCCTGACCATGGTACAGGACATGTCTCAGTCTGCCCCTCCAAACATATATAGCTGATAGACCACCAAAAATTGGAGCAGCATGCACAGTCAGATAGAAAAGGAGCCATAACACATAAATCTACCCCCTACACAGGCCAAATCACATTTACACACTACACTGCTATACAACAGTCTGTCAACAATCACTAGAAATACACAGGAGTCTCAACTGTTCAGAGTCCCACAGAATGTCCATGCCTTGTCTTCATATATATAAGGCCTCTTACACATAACATGTCTGACATTCTGATACATCACTGGTATGGTATCAGGAATGAAGGCAATAAATAATGATATACCCTACCTATCAACTTCTTACTGCATGACATCTGGACAAAGCCTGACATACTTGGGGGACAGAGGCCCCAAAACAGGGGCATATGTAAAATATTTCTGTTATAAAGTGAGACAGTTGCTGGTGGAACAGGGTTTGTTGTAACATATCTTTTCTGAGTGATATGAAGTCAGAAACACAAATGGATGATACCATTTACTGACTGCAATGCCTCAAAGTATGCTACCGATTTTCCAAATAGAAAAAAATGTCTGAGGAACACATCAAACACGAGAGTCCAAACTCTGGCCATTCCATGGATAGCCCTACAGTTGAGAGTTATATCAACCACATAACACTGTCAGACTTAAAATCATGCAGAAAAGCCATGCCCACACAAACCCTATTAAACTAACATTAATTCAACTGTATAACAACAATACTTAAATTCTTTTCCTATGTCTGGAGAATTCTCCTCCAGTTTGTTGGGCGGTCTCCACAGTTTTCACTGTAAGAGGGATTTTCAACTACCCTCTGTGATGCTGTTGCTCACACACTTCCATGAAGTTCCCCTCACAGGCAAGGAAAAGGGATAATGCCCACATGAAGTACTCAAATTACAGGAGTGTGTTGCCATCCCATTGGCTATAGGAAAAACAACACAGCTGTTCTGCATGCAGTTAGCAAACAGGGGACACCAAATGGTGTACAAGCCATCAGCTGCTCATGAGCCTTACCTACAAAAAACAAGCTATTGCCTATGCAAAACAGATGTATATCCTACCGGGTGTCTGCTGAAAAAGATCTTCATCTCAGACAGACATTCTCGGTCAACCAATGTAAAATAAATAAAATAAAAATAAATAAATAAAATATCGGCGAGAGAGAGACAGACAAACAGACAAACAAACCAACCAACCAACCAACAGAAATTGGAAACAAACCCACCATACTTGAAAAAAAGGTATGTCCAACAAGTAAGCATGTAATGGAATGCAATAGGGGGGTATGTAATAATGGGAAATAGGAATTTCAACAAATATGTCTCAACAAGACTTCCTGTACTGATATATTGCTGTTCAGAGCATATGGCCATAGCATTTGGGTCTGTTTGCAGTGACATAGATCACAGCTCAGGCCTCCGAGTCATCCCAGGAAAGTATGGCTCACATATGACTACTACTGAAGTGTGTCTTGAGCAATACTGACTGTGACACTGCTAGGCCAGCTACTGGAATGTCGTAGATATCCATATGTTAAATGTGAATACAACTATGATATACATTTGTCTCAGAGATGTGAGAGACCTATACAGGGTATTTGCATAGTAAACTATTTTGCAGATGTTTGTGTTGAACTGCTTGTGATATACTGAGCTCATACCATTCAACTGTCCAGTGTTATACACACTGACCATATGTGTGCCTCATATTATAGGTTCATAGGTTCATAGGTTCATACTAGGCTATCTGCCCTAGGGTATTTGCAAGCCTAGCCAGAGTGTGTTTGGCTTTCGCCACCCTTCTTAGATTAGTTGACTGTGCCTCTGTATAGTAGGTCAGAGAAGATAGCCCATTTAAGGTTAGTTTACCATGCCTCTGTCTAGCAGTGACACAGAAGAGATCCCAGGGGTAAATTTATGATCTCCCATCCAAACGTCAAGATTCTTCTTGAAGAGTGTCATTGAGAGGCTCTGTCTGACATGGATTGGGATTTTTTTCCAGAGTGAGGGGAGCCTCTGGGATATGAATCTGTCCCTCCAGCATGTTCTATTTATTTCTGTGCTGAGGTTTAAGTCACTGGAGCGTGTAGCTCTGATGGATTTGGATTTCTTGAGGTGGAGCATGTCCATTAATTCTGGGTTGGACATGGCTTTATACGTCAGGCACAGATCGCCTCTGAGTAGGTGGTTAGCAACTGAGTAGAGCTGGAGTTTCTTTAGCCTAGCTGTGTAGGGCATCTGTTTGAGTCCCTTGATCCTCTTGGTGAGGTACTTTTGGGGTCTTTCTAGTTGTAGCAGGTGTTGGGTAAGGTACATCCCAAATGGGGCATTGTATTCAATTATGGGCCTGATGAGTGATGAGTAGAGGGGCACAATGACATTTCTTGATCTAGATGCGAACCCCTTTGTGATAAGGTGGGCTATATAGAATGTCTTTCTAATCAATTTGGCAATGTGATTGTTAAAGGAGAGATTGCAATCTACTTGGGTCCCCAAATCCCCAATTACTTCTTCCGTACTTAATGGATTACCACCTATGTGATAATTTGTGGGCACTTTGTTTTTCCCAAAGGGGATGACTATGCACTTTTTGGCATTTTGCTTTAGGCCATGGCTCTGGCACCAGTTATCCATCTCTGTGAGACCTTTTTGGAGGATGCTTGTGTCAGTCGGTGAGTCGATTATGGCCCCCAGTTTGCAGCCATCTGCAAACTTTGTCAGCCATAGTCCTCCTGTGTTAGCCTGTACCTCAGAGAAATATATACCGAACAAGAGAGGTCCCAGGTCTGAGCCTTGTGGGATGCCACTTGTAAATGGTTTCGAGTTTGACATGGCACCTGCAATTCTGACCATGTGGGTTCTATCCCTAAGCCAGTTTGCAACCCATCTTGTGACATAGGGGTTGATATTTAAGCTGGTGAGCTTATTTATGATGCCCAAGTGGGGTATTGTGTCGAAGGATTTGCAAGGTCAAGGTAGGCTGTGTAGACTACCTTCACTTTGTCTATGGCCTTGTTGACTGTTTCAAAGAAATTGACCAGGTTCAAGAGGCAAGATCTGCCCTTAACAAAGCCGAATTGGGTAGGATCCAGTGTTTGGACGTTCCCAATGTCTTTGTTTATGAGTGCCATGATGAAACACTCCATAGCTTTGCAGACCAGGCTAGTTAGGCTTATAGGGCGATAGTTTCCGGGGTCCGTTGTGGCACCTCCTTTATGGAGTGGGACCACTGTTGCTGTACGCCATTCTTTGGGTACATATCCTGTTGTAAGGCTGAGACTGAACAGTGATTTTAAGTGAGGGTTCAGTTCTTCTTGGAGCTCATGTAAAATGCAGCCCAGGACACCGTCCAGTCCCACTGATGCTGTGTTTTTTGCTTTGGAGAGGGCAGCTCTCACCTGTGCATCTGTGATGTCAGGGAGGCTACACTCTGTTGGAGTAGTCATTTGCTCATTTGGGAGTGAGGAGGAGGGAGAAGTTTGCACTGAACCTGTCTACCAGGATGTTGGCAATGTCTGTGGGTTCAGTGTATTTTTTGTCATTTTGCAGTAACTCAGAGCATATCTGGGAGATTCCACCCAGGTTTCTGACATAACTAAAGAAAGCCTTGTGATTAGCTTTAGCGTCTTGTGCAATTTTTCTTTCGAAGCTAGCCTTAGATGATTTTATCAGGGATCGTAGTTTCTTGCTAGTACTGATCAGAGTTGCCTTCCCTTTTTGGGATTTTGCACTATCATGTAGTAGCTTCCTCCTTCTATTGTATAGTTTGTTTATGGCTGGGGTCCACCAGACAGGACGTCTGCCTTTGGAGGGTTGGGTCTTGTTTTTATTTGGGATTGCATGATCCATGAATTCCTGAAGGTGTTCATCGAATGCATTTATAAAGGATTCTGCGGTCTGGGCCGTATTTTCTACAGGCTCGGGGGCTTTGAAGGATTCCACCTTGGTTTTGAAGAGTGTGTAATTTGCTTTAGAGAAGTTTTTCACTGTGGTTCTCTGGGCACGGGGTGGGGTTGGGATGTGAATATCCAGTGAGATTAGTTTATGGTCTGATCTTACCAGTGAGGGATACACTTCTGGTCTGGAGCATAGAGTCCCCTTGTTGGTGATGATCAGGTCCAATATGTTTTCCCCTCTTGTGGGAGTGGTAACAAGTTGTTCCATAGCATTTGAGTTTATAAATTCTAGGAACTTTTGGGCTAGGGTGTTGGAGCTAGAGTAATGCTCCCAGTCTATGTTTGGGTAGTTGAAGTCGCCCAATATAATGGTGTTTGGAGAGGCCTTCATATTTTCCAGTGTTCTCAGGAAGGCCGAGTGGGGTTCCTGGGTTTGGGAGGGTGGTCTGTAGCAGGCTATAAACTGGAAGGCAGTTTTATCCACTGTTAGCTGCACATGGATAGTCTCTGATGCTTCGTGCTGTGCCACCAACTTGGAGGTGTGGGGATCTTTGACGAATATTGATACTCCCCCTCCTTTTGTGGTTCAGTCCAAGTTTTGGTGCCGAAAAGCATGGTATGAGGTATAACCTGGTAGTGCTGGGGTGCCCTCGGGAGCCTTGAACCAGGTTTCTGTTACTGCACAGATATCGATGTTCTCCATGCTAAGGAGAGTTTTGAGTGCATGCATCTTGAGGTTTAGACTTCTGGCGTTGAGTAGCATTACTCTTAGTTTCTTATCCCTTGTGATACCTATGGAGGTGGGTTTGTCTTTTGAGCCTTGCCTAAAAAAGGCACTCTGTGAGAAGCAAGAGCCTTTGCCAATATCCGAAAGCCCAGGGGTGACAGGTGCAAGCCGTCCCTAGCGAAGCTTCGTAGCTTGTTGAGCATGTCATCCCAGTTTGACAGGCATTGGATCCCCTTTGAATGACACCAATACTTAAGCCAATTGTTGAAATTGATCATCTTGTCTTCATATTGTGGCATCATTCTTGGTGAGGGTAAGATGCTACTCATGGTCAGGGTCATACCGGCCTGGGCTACATGCTCAGAGATCTCCTCTATGTCTCTTTTCATGTAGTCCAGGGAGGTATGTCTCAGGTCATTCACACCAGCATGGACAATGACCGAGTCATATTTGTACTTGCCTTGGAGTGACCTGAGTGCTTGTGTTATGTGGTGGATCCTAGCACCTGACAGGCAGCTCACCATGACCTTCTCCTTGTTCAGCCTGGTGAGCGGGACGTCAGTGTGCCTGACGATAGAGTCACCTATTACAAGTGTATCAGGTGTGTTGTTTAGCTTTAAGGGCTGTGACTATTCGGCACACTGGGTTTGTGAGCTATGTGTTGCACGTGTTTTGTTTTGGGGTAGCGGTTGCTTGGGTGTCTGCTTTGGAGGTCTCTGCTGCTTAGGCAGATTTTTATTTAGAGCCTCGAGTATGTTTTGTGTGGTTATGTGTTTGGTTTGCTGTCGTGGTAGGTCTATGTGAGACTGGAATTGTAGTGAGTGTGGTTTCCTTCTCCTCCTGACTGGTTACGCCAGTACTGAGTTGAGAGAGCTTAGCCTCCAGTTTGGCTATATGGTTGCATCTCTCACATGTGTTGGAATTTGTTGGGAGGAGGAGAGGGTTGTCTGTGTACATGAGGCAGTTGTAACATTGCCTCAAGATTCCCAGATTCACCAGCTGGACCGGAGAGGAGATTGACAACTGACCTTTGGACATGCTAGGATAGTATTGGGAATTCCTTTATAATTGAAAAAAAGGGCCAAATGGGGAACAAGGTACTCAAGGGGAGTTTGTGAGGGTGTAGTGCTTTTAATTTTTTAGTGCTGACTTATATAATTGCTTTAGTGAGCAAGTGCCAGGTAACTTAAATGCAATGTGTTACAGGTAACTTAAATGCAAAAATGACAAACAGTAACTTTCTTTCAAGCGAAACAAGGAAATAAGTACAGTAAGCAATGCAGATATCACTAGGGATCCACAGAAGTGCTGAAAAGCCACATTTTAGGTGGAATTAGCTTTTCAGGGAAATAAGCGTACAAACAAAGCTAGATTCAGCAGGCCTGGATCTAGTCTATGCTACAGCAAACAAGGTGTACCAATTTCAGTAAGAAACAGTTCAAATATGCAGGCACTATAAGCCTTTAACCAACAATTCCCAGCTCAGAAGGGCAGTGTCCAGCCTCTCATCCCACAAGAGTGCAGACCACGAACCTTCTTAATGTAAAATAACTGGCCTGAAGCCCAAGTGCTTAAACCAGAACTAATACACTTTTAGAATAACAGACACTGAGCCCTCAATCAGCAGTTCCCAACTTAGAAGGATGTAAACTATCTGTCCTGCCACCACAGGGCAGGCCACAAACCTTCCTAATGTAAAACAACTGGTCTGAAGCCCAAGTGCTTAATCCAAAAGACTTAGAATGATAGCTACACTTTAATCAAGTTGCTACCAAGCAGTAATAAATACAATTGAATACTTTAAAGAATGCCTGGATTAGTGCTCAAGTTATACAAACAAAACTAGATTCAGCAGGCCTGGATCTAGTCTATGCTACAGCAAACAAGGTGTACCGATTTCAGTAAGAAGCAGTTCACATATGCAGGCACTATAAGCCTTTAACCAGAAATTCCCAGCTCAGAAGGGCAGAGTCCAGCCTCTCCTCCCACAAGAGTGCATACCACAAACCCTCTTAATGTAAAATAACTGGCCTGAAGCCCAAGTGCTTAAACCAGAATTAATACACTTTTAGAATAACAGACACTGAGCCCTCAATCAGCAGTTCCCAACTTAGAAGGATGTAAGCTACCTGTTCTGCCACTACATTGCAGACCACAAACCTTCTTAATGTAAAACAACTGGTTTGAAGCCCAAGTGCTTAAACTAAAAGGCTTAGAAAAAGTTATACCAAGCAGTAATAAATACAATTGAGTACTATTAAGATGACACAAAAGCAAAATAAAGTAGGAAGAAACACAAATACAGTAAAAGCAGATACATTTTTTTTTTTGAGTGAGTGAGCAAATGAGATGGGCCCAGGTGTTACAGGACAGAAACAAGTGCAAATGCAGGCCTTCAAATCAGAAAGTTGAGAGAGATGGAAGACCACCCAAACTGCCAATAACTACAAATTCTGGGTCTGAACCACTCCTTATATGGTAGACAGGTTACCTAATGCTTACCACTCCCACTGAGAAGCTAGAAGGCTTCCCTCCAACACAGAAAGGCTTGGGAGGCTCAGAAGCTTACAAACAGTCCTGGATACAGTAAATCTGTATCTGGAACACTAATTACAGGAAAGGTAGGAAACAGGCTTACATTTTTTTTTTTCAGAAAAGTAGCAAAAACAGTAGTAAAAACAATTCACATGCAGTGAAAGCTGGCACACTTGAGTATGTAGCAATATTAGTCCACAGACAGTTTGAAAAAATGTAATTAAATTAAAAAGGACTAAAAGCAAGTGCAGAAAGGGTTTATTAGGTAGAATGCGGTAAAGAGATGGGACTGGGGGAGTGTCCTAGATCAAATCTACAGTGGGGCGGGCACTGCAAAAGCCACCAAATTTAAACTACAACCAAGAACAGGGAGGGGAAGTGGGGAAGACAGCTTCAACAGAGATGTGAGGAATCACAGTGCAAATTATAAAACCAGAAAAATATATACTGCTCTCTGTATATTTGCAGAACAGTAAGACAACAGATATCTAAGCAACAATTTAACTTTATAATACAGAATAATACAGAAAAATATACTCAGCTCTATATATTTGCAGATAGTCTTGTAAGGCTCTCTCTCAGTGCACAGGTTCCAATTTAAATAGAGGCTATTAACAGGTCAAAATTAAGAGAACCTGGAGTTAAGCAACACACAAGCTATAAAAACTGGTTATATCAGCTGAAGACAAGGCAGAAAATGAGGGTGGGGTGGGGTGGGGAAGACAGTTTCAACAGAGATGTGAAGAATCACAGTGCAAATTATAAAACCAGAAAAATATATACTGCTCTCTGTATATTTGCAGAACAGTAAGACAACAGATATCTAAGCAACAATTTAGCTTTATAATACAGAATAATACAGAAAAATATACTCAGCTCTATATATTTGCAGATAGTCTTGTAAGGCCCTCTCTCAGTGCACAGGTTCCAATTTAAATGAAGGCTGTTATTAACAGGTCAAAATTAAGGGAACCTGTAGTTAAGCAGCACACATGCTATAAAAACTAGTTATATCAGCTGAAGACAAGGCAGAAAATGAGGGGGGGGGGGAGAGGTGGGGAAGACCGTTTCAACAGAGATGTGAGGAATCACAGTGCAAATTATAAAACCAGAAAAATATATTCTGATCTCTTTATATTTGCAGAACAGCAAGACAACAGATATCTAAGCAACAATTTAGCTCTATAATACAGAATGATACAGAAAAATATACTCAGCTCTATATATTTGCAGATAGTCTTATAAGGCTCTCTCTCGGTGCACAGGTTCCAATTTAAATGCAGACTGTTATTGACAGGTCAAAATTAAGGGAAGCTGGAGTTAAGCAACACACAAACTATAAAAACTGGTTACATCAGCTGAAGACAAGGCAGAAAATGAGAGGGGGTGGGGTGGGAAAGACAGTTTCAACAGAGATGTGAGGAATCACAGTGCAAATTATAAAACCAGAAAAATATATACTGATCTCTGTATATTTGCAGAACAGTAAGACAACAGATATCTGAGCTACAATTAACTCTATAATACAGAATAATACAGAAAAATATACTCAGCTCTATATATTTGCAGATAGTCTTGTAAGGCTCTCTCTCGGTGCACAGGTTTCAATTTAAATGCAGGCTGTTATTAACAGGTCAAAATTAAGGGAACCTGGAGTTAAGCAACACACAAGCTATAAAAACCGGTTATATCAGCTGAAGACAAGGCAGAAAATGAGGGTGGGGTGGGGTGGGATGGGGAAGACAGTTTTAACAGAGATGTGAGGAATCACAGTGCAAATTATAAAACCAAAAAAATATATACTGATCTTTTTATATTTGCAGAACAGTAAGACAACAGATATCTAAGCAACAATTTAGCTATATAATATAGAATAATACAGAAAAATATACTCAGCTCTATATATTTGCAGATAGTCTTGTAAGGCTCTCTCTCAGTGCACAGGTTCCAATTTAAATACATACACACACATATATATATATATATATATATATATATATATATATATATATATATATATATGTATACACACACACACACACACACATATATATATATATATATATTTATATATATATATATATATATATATATATATATATATATATATTTCGAAATGCTGAAATACCGACTTTCATTATTTTGAAATTATAATACCGAAGCCTTGAAATTCCACAACACCAGAAGTGCGAAATTCAAAATACCTAAGTTTGGAGCTTCTGCTGTTGAGGTGTGTGAATGCCTAGGTGTAAGTGTAGGTTAGTATGTATGAGTGTGTTGGTTAGGGGCTTTTGTGTATGTTAGTGTGTGGTTTGGCTGTGATGTGTGTGTGTGTGTACAAGGGGCTGTGAAATGTGTGTGTGTGAGTTACCTTTATGTGTGTGATTGTGCAATCTTGGAGTTAGTATATATTAGTAGGGGTGTGTGTGTGGGGGGCACAGCCCCCCACATGGAGGGTTGCAGCGGGGCTTGCCCACCTGTTTGTCTGTAGTGTATAAATTTTTTTTTTCATTCATAGAAAAAGAATCATGGGTTCATCATACATTTTACTATGCAAAACCACACCTATTGCAGACTTAATCACGTTTCATGTATTCACTTTTCAAGAATTAATTACAACTCACTGACAGCAGTGGCATTTTTATATATAAACTTGGCACCTCTCTTACGTATTCATATATCAGCCTCACTCCTCTCCCCCTTAATGGTCTCAAGTAAGTTTACTGAATCTTTTTCAAAACCTAAACTGTGCACAAACATTCCTCTGCAGCTGCATATGCGTTCTACCTGAGCATACATCTCAGCTTGGATGCACTCTTAGATGACCTTCCTCTTTTAAGGATACCTGATCAAGTATAGCCCCCTGCCACATGGATTGAAGCATCCTACTAAATTCTTGATTGCAGGCAGATCTGAATAGTATAGTGGGCCACTCAAAGAGTCTTTACACACAAGGAATGCTTGTTCACTTGTTGAAGAGTGGTTAACTTTTTCTGGTCTGTTCTTTCTTGTAAGGGGAGTGGCAATCATGCTGCAGTTGGGGAAAAACTTCCTACAATACACATCTGTCCCTAGGAATCCCCTCAGTTGCTTTTTACTAGCTGAGGTAGGCCATGGTTCCATGGTCCCTACTTTGGCAGAGTCTGGATGAATATTTCCACCACCCATTCTTTAAGCCAAGTAAGACAATTCTGCTCTTCCTACCTAACACTTGTTAATCTTAGAAGTTAACCCTGCCTTATTTAATCTGCCCGGCACCTCCTTAGCATATTGAATATATCTTGTTAAGACCAGCTGTTAAATATAATATAATCCAGGTTAGCAAGAGCAGAGGATTTGCTTAACCTGCTCAGTCACCCTACAATGCCATGTTTTGTGGGCTGCAGGTGCCTTGCATCTAGTTGGTGCACCATCATTTGGGTAGAATCTGTCTTTTCAGTAAACGTCTTCGAAGCCCTTTAATACTGTCCAAATTTCCTAAGAAAGGGTAGGACATAATTGATGTAAATATGTTACCTCATCCACTGAGAAGTCAGACTGAGCCTCTCCTGAGAATGTCTACCTCACATTGACCCTCAAATTCCTCCATTAACACACCACAGATATGGAGTACCAATGTCTGTCTATTAAAGTGAGGCTTCACCATACAGTTTTTGCTTCTGCCTGCTGCCTAGCAACTCCTCCATGTATTTAACATGTCACTGGAGATAAGTTGGAATAATGATTCAGGTCTTTTCCACCCATGCAGAAAGTACAAAATTCGATCCTGACCTCCGGCCAATGCCTGTTTGAAGTTTGCATGTTCTCCCTGTATCACTGTGGGGTTCCTCCCTCCTCGAAAAAAAGATGCAGAGTGTTTCCATTTCAGACTCACCAATGATTGCAGCTGTGGGCAGCAGCACAGTCTCTACATGGTGCCCTATGGGGGAAGAGTTGTATAAACCCACCACTTTGGGCATCTATTGTGCTGCACAGTATTCTCAAGATAGAAGAACATGGATTACTGACTGCACTCATCGTGGCAGGGCTAGCCACTCAATGGTGTAAAATATGGCATTAGATGATTCAGTCATGTTGACTAATGTCACCAGATAGCATGGGTATTTGAAAGTTATGTGTGTTAAGGGCTTGGCCTACTCTGACCTTCGCCAGGGACCTATGCTAGTGGGTGGGAGGGGTGTTTGCCTGCAATAAAGCCCAGCAGCCCAGGATCAATAAGCTTCTGGCCAGCAAGTGTTCAGTTGCCCAGCCTGTGTTTCCTAGAAGAGCTCTGTTGAGTGAAAGCTGGACATAAAACCAATCACCCTGATAAACATGAACTAAGAATTGCTGCACTCAGTGTAGGTTCACTGACATGACTCATCTTGGAAGTGGATGACATGATGGTATGAAGGAGGCTGGACATACTTTGTGTCTAAGAAACAGGATGGATTGCCAGTGCAGCAATTGCACTCAGTTTGGGATCTAGAGTCTACTACGTAGGAGGAGGACAGGCGAGAAATCATGTAGGAATTGTGGTGAGAGAGTGGCCTCAGAAGACAATGAGGGATATCATCAGAATTAGCAATCAGACTTCAGTATATTAATAGGACAGTGTTCATAATTTTAGCTTATGCCCCACTGCAGGGCTGTGATAGTGAGGAAAACAGCAGTTGCAGGACCTACTAGATAAAGCAGGGCAACATGAATTGGTATTGATAATGGGTGTCTTGAATGCACATATCAACACAGACAGAGCAAGATATGAAAACTGCCTGGGACCACGTGGGTGGGGCAACAAGAATAAAGAAGGAGAGGCCATTCTAGACTTCTGTCTGGCAAAGGGCTTGTTACTAGGCAACACATGATTCAGAAAGAGAAACAGTGACAAGATCACATACAAAAGTGACTAACATGCAACTCAGGTAGACGTCTTACTAGTAAGGAAAGGGCATCGTGGTAGAATCGGTGATTGCAAAGTCATCCCCAGTGAAACAGTCGGCCCACAGCATAAACCACTGGTTGCATCATCAGCTGCAAGAAGTGGTCAGAGAAGACTCTAAGGTCAACAGAGATTAGAGTGAAGACCTGGAAGTTGACTTTAGAGAAATAATTAATCAGGTCTCTAGGACTCCGAGAAGAGGAGGAAATAGGTAGAGCTGAAGAATGGCAGAGCCTCAAAACAGCATGTGTAAGGACTAACAATTATGTGGCCAAGCCAGCTATAGAAATAGGGTACATAAGGAAACTGGTGGTGGAATGCAGAAGTCCAGGAAGTCATCAAAAGAAAGAAGGAATGCAAAAAAAAGTGGGACCTAGAAAAGACAGACTAGGCGAGGAAGGAATACTGGTTGGCTAACAAAGACGTTAAGAAATGAGTTGCAATAACAAAGAACAGGGCATCGAAGGCACTCTACCAGCTTCTGAAAAGTAACTCAGTAGGTGGTAAAAGTAAATATATCAGGTGACAAGGCAAAGACAGAAACATGAAGCTAGTCATACACCCTTCATAAGGGATGCCAGGAACAACCTGCTTACCAATCCACAAGACATCAAAGATAGCTAGAAGGAGTACTTCCAGCAGCTTCTGAATGAAGAAAACCCCACGGAAGCTGCTCTGCCCCAGACACAGCCTGCGATGAAAAAGAAGAGGAGCCCACCCTGGAAGAATTAGGAATATCAATAAGGAAATTAAGTCAGGAAAAGTAACATGATTAGATGAGGTCACAGCAGATATGATAAAGAGACTGAGTGAGAGAGGGAGAAATGACTCCTGAGGGTACTCAAAACAGTGTGGAGAGAACCCCTGTCTCACCAAGTATCTTTATCATATCTACTGTGACCTCATCTGAGTCTGGGAACATCCACAGCTGTAGGCAGTACAGAGGTATCAAACTCCTGTCATATTGCAGAAATGTTCTGTCGAGGGTGATTGGTAAATGGCTAGGCAGAGTAATAGAAGGTAAGATGGGAGATGAGTGGCTCAGATTCAGATCAGGATGCAGCACAAGTGACCTGATGTTTGCAGTGAGACAGATAGCAGTAAAGAAGTAAGAGATGAGGAAGTCCAGCTGGGCATTCCTAGACATGGAGAAAGCATGTGACAAGTTCTCAAGAAAGCTGATTTGGGCATTACTGTGGTGGTTAGACATCCTAGCAACATTGGTAGAAATAGTGCAGGCTATGTACAAAGACCCAATGACTCAAGTACAAGCAGCGTTTAGTCTCACAGAGGGGTTTCCAGTGGAGTGCGTGTGCACCAGGGTTTAGCTCTGAGCCTGCTGCTGTTCATACTGATGACAGATTACATTATCAAACAGGCCAGAGGGGACAGATCAACAAAATTGTTATGTGCATATCATGTGACATTACAAGCAGACCATGAGCTAGAACTTCAGCAAAAGATAGGGGAATGTAATACAGAACTAAAAGCACATGGAAATAAACTAAGTACTCATAGGATAGAGGTAATGGCAGCAAATTGGGTAAATCAGAAGAAGCTGAGAATTGAGTTAGAAGGGAAGATAGCAGAAAAGGTTAACAGCTTTAAGTATCCTCAAGGAGTAAGTTTAGGAGAAGGGAAGTCTGAATGAAGAGGTCAAAGCTAGAATCAGTGGGGCTGCACCCCACTGGCATAGAGTGTCAGGTGTAGTGTATGTCAGAAGAACGTTAAAGAAGCTGGAAAGTAAGGTGTACAAGACAGTAGTGTGACCATTGCTACGGTATGGTACAGAATCCTTGGCAGTAAAGGCAGAGCAGATGAGAAAGCTAGAGGTGATGGAAATGAAGTACCACACGAGATGAACTATTTACAGGTAACCTGGAAATGGTTCATCGCCCAGGCCCATGCTTACACTTATCAAGGATATCAGAACACATCAGAGATTTGGGATGCATGGCTAGGCTTCAAAAGACCCTTGTCTTTTTTAGCCTAGTAAATACCTATGAACCTCACTTTTTCCTGTTGGTCATTTTGGTATTGATTACATACCCTTTCATGCATCTGAATGAAATTGTTGAAGTCATTCCCTTCTTTACACTGCGGAAATAATTTAATACTGACCTTGACTTGACTTCCCCCTCCCTGATACTCTTATGTCTTTGATGAAGAACCAAACGTTCCCTTTTGTGCTGGTGTTGCCTTTATCTTCCTTTGGCTCAGTCTCACTGTCCTCACACCATAGACTGATTAAGCTATGTCAGACTCCAAATATTTCATCTCTAACTCCAGAATAATTAGCTTGGAAGTGACTAACATGATGGTAATGAGAAGACTGGAGGGTTATCATCAGAATTAGTGACTGACTCAGGCAATCAGAGTCCAGTGTATATATCGAGCAGTATTCATAATCTCAGTCCATGCCCCACAACTGGAATGTGATAGTGAGGAAAACAGTGCATTTGGACAGCAATTCCAGGATCCGTTAGTTAAAACAGGACAACATGAGTTGGGGTTGATAATAGGAGACCAGAATGCTCATATCTGAACAGACAAAACAGGATATGAGAACTGCCTGGGTCCATGTGAGTTGAGCAACAAAATAAAGGAGAGGCTATTCTAGACTTCTTTTGGGAAAATGGTGTGATGGTGGCCAACATATGGTTCAATAAGACAGACAGTCACAAAATCGGGTCTATATTGAATCACCGAATGCTGATTCATCTATCTAATCTATTTCAGCAAACGCTAAAAATCCCAAACACCCGGAACAGCAATTTTTTTCTCAGGGAAAAAAATCGCTGGACTGGTTTCGGGAGTTTGCCATTTCCTCCACTGTGGTGAGATCTCGAACTTGATATATTTAAGTAGGGGGTGTGTTAAGGGCACAGCCACCCACATTAAATACAGTTTTAAGGTTTTTTTTTTTTTTTTTTGTGGAACAGCGATTTTTTTCCCCCTGGGAAAAAAAATCACTGTTCTGCGTGTTCGGCTTTTTCAGTGTTCATTGAACTAGGGTCAATGAGTAAGTGTTAGCTTTTTTAAGTGTTTGCTTATTTAATATAGACCCACAAAATCACATACAAGAATGGACAAAATGCAACACAGGTAGACTCCCCCCACAGTAAGAAAACATGACTAAAGTCATCCTTAATGAAACAGTCGGCCTGCAGCATAAACCAATGATGCCCACAATCAGCTGCATGTAGTTGTCAGAGAAGACTCTAACGTCAACAGGGACTAGGCTGAAGACCTGGAAGTTGAATGGAGCGAAAGTGTATGAGTTCGATGAAAGACTCAAGGCTGTCACTCCTCAGGAAGAAGAGGGACTAAGTGAAGTTGAAGAAGAAGAATGGCAGCTCCTCAAAACAGCATGTGTGAGGATTATAGAACAGATATGCAGCTGAGCCAGGTATGGAAATAAGGTACATAAGGAAACCTGGTAGTGGAATGTAGATGTCCAGGTAGTTATCAAAACAAAGTAGGAGTGCAGGCAAATGTAGGAAACAGAAAGATGTACCAAGCTAAGAAGGAATACTAGTTAGCTAATAAATCATTTTATTTTGCATTAGAAGCACTCTGCTAGCCTCTGGAAACTGACTCAGTAGACGACACAAGGCAAAGACATAAGGGTAAAGATGATAGTAATCAGAAATGATAAATAATGGATGCCAGCAACATTTATTTATGTACTTATTGTGTCTGTTGATCAAAAAAGTCCAGCTGGGTGCAAGACCCCTTTTTAATGAAGGCCCATGAAGAAAAGCTTCAGAAGCAGATATAAACAACAGCCTAAATAAGAAAACACCTGCTCTAAGGCTTGTAAAATACAGTCATAGTAAACATCTTTTAAGGTATTATACAAAACATTACTTAATGTAAACAGTATTTTAAGCATAGTATAAGCAGTGTGTATAGGATTAATATCAACTTCTTAATGCTGAAAGAACAAATAATAATGTGAGAAGGAGATACAGAGAAGAAATAGATGGTTAAGGGAATGATGGCTGTGTTTACAGAAAGTTAGTAACGATGAGAGTTAAGAATGATAAGTGCAGGAGAAAGGTGAGAGTAGGAAAATACAGGTCAAATGTTGAAAATAGAATAAAAAATATTTAAAGATTAATGCTGAGGTGAGAATACTAGATTATAATGGAAAGGGTAGTAGGTAAATTTATAGACATAGTGGTTAGCCTGGAGAGGAGCATAGGCAGAGACTGCGACTGGGTAGGTATGACTTTAGTTGGAATTTGAAAGGCTTGAGGTGTTCAGTAGTCCACAGGACATCAAAAGCAGATGGAAGGAGTATTTTCAGCAGCTTGTGAATGAAGAAAGCCCCTCAGAAGCTGTACTGCCCCAACATATTCGATGACAAAAGAGGAACAAGAGCCCACCACAGAAGAAATTAGAGTGCCACTAAAGATTATGAAGTCAGAGAAAGCATCAGGCCTATATGAGATCATGAGAGATACTGTGTGAGTCTGAGGAGAAATTACTTTTGAGGTTACTCTCAGCAATATGGAAAGAAAGGTGTATCCCAGATGACTGAAGAATAAACATTCTAGCACCAGTCTGCAGAACTGAGATATCAAGTTCCTGTACACTGAGTATATGTGCTGGAGAGGACAAATGACAAAAGAATACACACAGCAGTAGTAAGTAAGATATTATTTGAGCAGTCCAGCTTCACAGTAAAATGAAGCATGGTCAAGCCAATGTTTGCAGTGACATAGACAGTGAAGAAGAAGCTGAAATGAGGGAAATGTCCAACTGGGCAATCCTAGAAGTGGATAACCTTATAACAAGTTAGCACAGATGACTAATGCTCTGACTTGTGAATAAAATGCTTTCTGTGGCAAGGGGGCAGGGTTTGATTCTTGTGGTGGGGGATTGGGATACTGGTTAAGTTACTTACCTTACAAACACAAGATGCAGGGTGTGATTTTCACATGGGGTAATTGGCTAGGCTTAAAATGGCACACAAGGGCAGTTAGCTTAGTATTAACCTATGAACCAAGAAAGCTCATTTGGTAGTCCCGTGATGGTGTGAAGTCCTGGAAATGTTGGACAAATTATGTAGGCTATGTAAAAGGACGCAATGACACAAGTATGAATAGTATTCATACTTCACAGAAGGCATCCTAAAGGGAGTTGGAGTTTATCAGGGTTCTGCTCTGAGATGACTACTGTTCATATTAGTGATGGACTATATGAGCAAACAGGCTGGATAGGAATGATCAGTAAAGCTGCTGCATGCAGATGGTGTGTTATTGCAAGCACTCTGAGTAGGAATTTCAGCAAATTATAGTGGATTGGAATACAAAATTAAAGGCATGTGGGATGAAAATGAGTGCAGACAAAGACAGTTGCTATGGCAGCAATGTAGGAATTCAGAAGAAGCTTAAAATTGAAACAGAAGTTAATAATAAAAAAGAATAGTAGCTTCATGTATTCTATTACCTTTTCCACCTCTGCTCTCTCTATCCCAAGTACTAACTTACCCTACCCTCCCTCCCTTCCTCTACACATACTCCTATGAGGTTAGATGCATACCTTTTCCACAGCTATTCCTACTATCCCCTCTATCACACCCCACTCTTCTCTACTCATACTGTCCTACACCTTCACCAATATAATCTGGAATATTAATAATCATTATAATAATTATCTATTATGTAAAAAACGTTGCATCTTATCATTATTGGATGGCACAGTGGTGCAGTGGTAGCATTGTCACCTCCCAGCAAGAGGTTCTCCGGTTCGATTCTTGGGTGGGGTGCCTTCTGTGTGGAGTCTGTATGTCCTCCCTGTGTTCGTGTGGGTTTCCTTCAGCCGCTCTAGTTTCTTCCCACATTACAAAGACATGCATCTGGAGCATTTCTCCCTGGGTCTCTGCTTAAAATTGGCTACATTCCAAGTCAGACTTTCCCAGTTAACAAATGATAAATTATCAGGCTTTCCATATAATTTATGCTTGAACACTTTGACTTGATTATGTCAGTTGAGTTTTTATTCTGGCAAACTAATGTTTAGTTTTTCAAATTTTGTGCTTAAATGATATGACTTTATTATATCTGTTAAGTTCTGACAAACTGTCATTTTCATATTTGTGCTTGAATATTACGACTTTATTATGTCTGTCTAGTTTTTCATTATGGTAACCATATGTATCTGGAGCTTTCCTCTCCGGGGCCCCTACTGAAAATGAGTACCTCATGATCTAGTCAGACTTTTCTGGTAAACAAATGCCAAATAAATAAATACATAAAATGTACCTGGGAGTAGTGGGTAAGGACAAATGAACTCTGAATTAGGAGGTCACAGTTAAAATTAGAGGGGCTCCAGCAGAGTGTCAAGAGTATGTGACAGAGGAATACCAAAAAGCTGAAACATAAGGTGAACAAAACAGTGGTATGACCAGCACTGCTGAATGGTACAGAAACCTGGGCAGTAAAGGTAGAGCAGCTGAGAAAGCTAGAGGTGATGGAAGTGAAGTGCCTGAGATTTGTGGTAAGATGCAACTGTGGGGCAGATGAAGGAATGATGATATTAGAGCAGAAACCAAAGTAGCTCCAATTACAAATAAAGTCAAAGAGAACAGATTACATTGGTCTGTAAACATCATAAGGAAAGCAGAAGACAATTTGGTGAATAAAATTTGGAAGAGACAGGAAGAAGGCAAGAGGAAACAAGGATATCCAACAATGAGATGGATAGATTATGTGTTGTAAGACATGCAACAGTCAATCATGACTGTCAAAGAAACAAGGAGGGTGGTACTGATCTGACAAAGTGTGAAAAGTCTGAAAAAAGGAGTCTGATGATGATAAATGTGTTCACACACACCTACATGCACATACACACACACACACACACACACACACACACACACACACACACACACACACACACGCACGCACGCACACACACGCACACACACGCACACACACGCACACACACACATTAATCTTCAGAGAAGATTAGTAACATTCATTCACTGACACTGCAGCCTCCTGGGGACATACCAGTTACTGCTTTGCCCTTGTTAATGCACCACATAATTATAAACATAGATGGTAGGGTACAGAGATGTCTGGCCAGTGTAGATTTTTGCCAGCTTGAGACCAGATAGCAATAAATACCATCTTGTCAATTACTAAATAAATAACTAAACAACCACCCACAAGCTTTGTAAAAGTGAATAAATAAAATATTTTAAGAAAAAACGTAAGCAACGTGGTTAACAGTAATTTGTTTATTTATGTATTTTTGTATTCATTTTATATATTAACCAGGTAAATGTGAAGTTACATGACTCTTTCTCAGCCACAAGGCAAAAATGACAATTAAATATATTGAGAATAGGACAGCATTTAAAGACAGCTAATTGAGAAGTACAATGCGGGGAACAAGTACATGTGGCATAAATAAAATAAGCAAGTAGTATTGCTGAAAAAAATGGTAAAGACATAGAATGACTAAGTATGGAAAATGTGAGAATGCACAGGAAAAGAGAAAATAATCCTTTCAAACAAACATAGTTGTAGAAAGAAAATGCCAAGTCCAGCTATTTTATTTATTGTATCTACTTTTTTCTAAAAGAACTGGACCCTTACTACAGTAGCTGAATTTCTAGGCAGAGGCACGGTTTCAAAGAAATCACAAGTCAAAGGCTGCAGGTAATGCTCCTGCGCAACTAATTTTTATTTGTTATATGGAATTATGGAAGCCGAGTGTCATATTTATACATTACTTGCTCTTGGTCAGTTATGTCTTTGACAAATGTTCTGATTTCATTCTTCAACGTATCAACTGTCTTGACCTAGTAAAGTCATAAATATTGTAAATTACATGGCAGATCAAACTCACATTTCACATCATAGATATAACTGCTGTTTTTAAAAACGTATTTCAAAGTCTCAAGGTCACACATTTTTATCACTAAAAACTTGCATATTGCTGATGTAATCACATTTTCTTAGTTTTCCTGGTGTAGCTTTTAGAAAAATTCTAGGTAACATACCTGTTAAACTTTGAGAAAACAGTGGCCCATTTATGTATGTTTAAAATAATTTGCACACTATTTACAGACGCTTTTTGTGAACAGAAATCATTTACACTATTTTTAGATATAGATACACCAAAGAAAACTACACCTCTTTCTTCAGTTTATCAGGAAATTAAGGAATAGTGTCCAACAATACAGCAAGCTCATCCAGCATAATATCACACAATCTGATCTCAAGGAAATACAGCCAATATATTAGCTGACAAATATAGTGCTAACTTTATTCTATTACCTACATTCCAACCCCCTCTATCCCTGAAAGTTTAGTTTCCCTGAAATCCTTTTGGAACAAGTCTTAGATGCCTGTCAAAGGCTAAAACTAACACTTTTGTGGAACCAGGTAACATACAAGGTTGCATTGTCATTAGTGTCAGATATGCACTGTCCAAGCCCCTACTTATCAGCCCATCTACAGGGTTTATGCTTGAAGCCTAGACAACAACCACTGTGACTCCCCTACACGTGGGTGACCTCTCTATACACCTATGTGATTATAGGCCCATCAGCCTCACCAGCTTTATATGCAATGCCATGGAACTTATCATAGCAGAACTCATTTTTGCAGACATTATTACACATATATTACAGACATGCAAATTAACTGAACTAGACCCCACTCACTTTGGTTTTGTGAAGGACAGGCCCTTCCTCCTTAGCCTAGTAAGTTTATTTAAAAATATTACAATGGTGACTGTGTGTAGACTATTTATCTTCACCTGGTCAAGGTTTTTTTATACCATTTCCAATACTGGAATTATTGAAAAATTACAGAAACTTTGTGTAAACCCATACTTTTATCAGTGGGATTTTAATATGGATATCCAAGAGCTCCCAACTTCTGAAAGTCACCAGTCTACATTTTAAATGTAAAATAATTGTGAGTGGGGTGTCACAGGAATCAGTGCTAGACCCTTTTGTGTTCAGCATTTTTTTAAAACATTATTATTCAGTGAGCCCACTTCTATAAAACACACATCATAACAAAGATGCAAAGCCATAATAGTCATGAATAAAACAAATCACCTAGTACCTGAGCAAAATGTAAAAACACTAACAATTCTCACAAATAATAACCTTAGAGTAACTTATCAAAAGGCACATTGATTTCTGTCTGTACATAACACAACAGGTGCCAACAGGCACAAAGTGTCTCACCATCTGCCTTCTTATCATGGTAATTAGTGATGTTCTCAAGAAAGTATTATTTCACCTCTCTGATATCATATCTTCCCACAAAAGCAGCATATTTTAAAATGACTGTGAATATAAGAAGAAAAATAATTCCCAGAATTCTTCCCAGACTTTATATTGCCATTTGTTATGACCCTATGAACGTATGCTATGAAACAGACTTACAAAGTAATTATTCCAGTCTGAAGAAATTATTCTCCAAAATGTAAAAATAGTGGCCAGTAAGATAGCAGTAATCATATGAATTAAAGTTGTTATTCTTAATGCCACCTTTGGTGGATTTCCCTCTTTGATCCCTGTTAACCAAAAACAAACGTCATAACTGGGTGTGAAGGGAAGTTTGGTAATCCATCACATTTTCTCAATAGTCAAATGCCATAATGGTTGATCCTCTAAACAATGCCTGATCATATGAATATAGTCCACGTGGGGTGAACCATATCTCCAACATTTACCACTATTACTATGAGTTTTTTAAGAGTAAGGGCATTTATTGTTAAGTGCCAACCATAGAATACTTTTAATATAAATAAATTGTACTAATGGTGGTATCAGATAACATGTGTGCCAGGCCTGTACTTGATGTATTTTGTTTTAGTTTACCATGTTTGCCTTCTAAGTTTAGTCAAAAATAAAAAACTTTCCACTGGAGGCCTGGGGAGAAAAGCTCAAACGTATTACAAATATTTTTAAACATACATTCAGTAATAAACTCAAACTAGTTTCCTCCTTCTATTGTATAGTCTGTTTATTGCAGAGGTCCACCAAACTGGTTTCCTTCTCTTAGAGGAGTGAGTCTTGGTTTTGCTAGGGATGGCATGATCCATGCATCCTTGTAGGTGCTCATAGAGTGCATTTGTAAAGGTCTCTACATCTTGGGCAGCATTATCCTTTAGCATGGGGGCTGTGAAACTTACCACCTCTGTCTTAACTAAGGTGAAGTTTGCTTTAGAAAAGTTTTTTTAGTGTGTTTTCCTTAGTTGGGGGTGGTGGTGGGGTGTGGACATCCAGAGTGATTAGTTTATGGTGTGATCTAACCAGTGAGGGGTTGACCTCCCGTGTGGAACACCTGTCGCCCATGTTGGTGATGACCAGGTCCAATATGTTTTCACCTCTGGTAGGGGAGTTTAACAGCTGTTCCAGGGCATTTGAGTTGATGAATTCCAGGAAGCGCTGGGCCTGGGAATTTGTACTTGAGTAGTCTTCCCAGTGAATGGTAGGAAAATTGAAATCACCCAATATCAAGGTGTTTGGTAGGACCTTCATGTTTTCCAGTGTCTCCAGAAAGGTGGAATGGTAGTCCTGGGTCATGGAGGGTGATCTGTAGCAGGCCACAATTTGCATTGCAGATTTGCCCGATGTTAGTTGCACATGGATGATCTCAGAGGTATCATGCTGCACCATTAACCTGGCGGTGTAGGTATCCTTGATGAATATGGATACACCCCCTCCATTTTGTGTTTCGATCCATGTTCTGTGGCCAAAAAGTATGGTATGAGTTGTAGCTCGGTAGTGCTGGGGTACTCTCTGAAGTCTTGAACCAGGTTTCAGTTACTGCACAGATGTCGACGTTCTCCATACTGAGGAGTGCTTCGAGCATGTGCATTTTGAGATTTAAACTCCTGGCATTGAGTAGCATAACCCTAAGTTTTTTGTTAATTGTGCTGTTTACGGAGGTGGGTTTGACTTTTGAGCCTTGCCTAAAAAAGGCACTATGGGGGCAGCAAGAGCCTTGGCCAGTATTCAAAAGCCTAGGGGTGACAGGTGCAAGCCATCTCTTGCAAAGCAACGCGGCTTGTCGAGCATGTCGTTCCAGGCTGATAGACACTGGATAATTATATATGTATGGATATAACACAGTTTGTATTAGAAGTATAGAGGTGGGGATGAAAAGTGTCACAAAATAATGAATATAGATGGGAGATGCTATTAAATTATTCAGGCATAGGCAGAGACTAGTTATGGGTACAGGATTTTGAAAGAAGAAAAATGGTTTGACGATATGGCAAGCTGGGCATAACAGTGGCATTTGTTTTGGAAATGTACAGGAACAGATCCATTGATCCGATAGGTGAAGCTTTAGTTGTGTTTTAAATGAGATTGCATTCTTAGTGGATTTCAGTGGTAGTGGGATGTGGCTCCACACTTTAGTCACATGTTCTGAATATAGTCACCTCCAGAATTGGAAGATTTGGTTATTGTGATTTTTCACTACAGCATGAAATTCTATCAGGGCATAATGTTACATTAAGCTGTTTAGGGATGGGGAGTTTTCTTGCTTATGGAAAAGTTTGTGTATTGTAGTTAGCTGAGAAAGTCCAAGGTGATGTGGCAGTTCTAACCAATTTAATTCTCAGAGGGCTAGACAGTGATATATTCTATTGTTATAATTCAGAGTGAGTTTAGCTATTATATTATTACATTGCTCAAGTGCGAATACTTGTGAGACTTGAAGTTTAGTAACAACTGGGGAAGCATACAGAAATGACGGCAGGAAGAAATATAGGCTATCCATATTCTAGGTATGTCAGTGAGATAGGTTTTTAATCTGTATAACGTATCAAGTTTTTGATGTTTTTTTTTTTTTTTTAGGTAACAATTGAAAAAAAATGTTGGGAGACACTAGAATGAGTCCTGAAACATAGAGACTGAATGTCCGAAAGAATGTCCTAGTCTGAGACAACCATTTCTCAAAATATTTCCTTTTCTCCAAAGTATGGTTATCTTAGATTTAGTATATATCCATTCATGGATCAGGCCGCGGTGGTGCAGCGGTTAGAGTTGTCACCTCACAGCAAGAGGTTCTCCCATTTGTTTGAAGGTTGGATGATGTGCAGATAGTGGATTAACAAGGAGGAAGTAAGGATAGCTATGAAGAGGATGAAGAATGGAAAGGCTGTTGGTCCAGATGACATACCTGTGGAAGCATGAAGGTGTTTAGGTGAAATGACAGTGAAGTTTTTAACTAGATTGCTTAATGAAATCTTGGAAAGTGAGAGGATGCCAGATGAATGGAGAAAAAGTGTTTTGGTACCGATTTTTAAGAATAAGGGTGATGTGCAGAGCTGCAGTAACTACAGAGGGATTAAACTGATCAGTCACAGCATGAAGTTATGGGAAAGAGTAGTGGAAGCTAGGGTAAGAAGGGAGGTGATGATTAGTGATCAGCAGTATGGTTTCATGTCAGGAAAGAGCACTACAGGTGCAATGTTTGCTCTGAGAGTGTTGATGGAGAAGTACAGAGAAGGTCAGAAGGAGATGCATTGTGTCTTTGTGGATTTAGAGAAAGCATATGACAGGGTGCCTAGAGAGGAGTTGTGGTATTGTATGAGGAAGTCGGGAGTGTCAGAGAAGTATGTAAGAGTAGTACAGGATATGTACGAGGGTAGTGTGACAGTGGTGAGGTCTGTGGTGGGAGTGACGGATGCGTTTAAGGTGGAGGTGGGATTACATCAAGGATCAGCTCTGAGCCCTTCCTTATTTGCAATGGTGATGGACAGGTTGACAGACAAAATCAGACAGGAGTCCCTGTGGGCTATAATGTTTGCAGATGATATTGTGATCTATAGTGAGAGTAGGGAACAGGTGGAGGAGACCCTGGAGAGATGGAGATATGCTCTAGAGAGAAGAGGAATGAAGGTCAACAGGACTAAGACAGAATATATGTGTGTGAATGAGAGGGAGGATAGATGAATGGTGAGGATGCAGGGAGTAGAGGTGGCAAAGGTGGATGAGTTTAAATACTTGGAATCAACAGTTCAGAGTAATGGTGAGTGTGGAAGAGAGCACAGGCAGGATGGAGTGGGTGGAGAAGAGTGTCAGGAGTGATTTGTGACAGACGAGTACCAGTAAGAGTGAAAGGAAAGGTCTACAGGAGGGTAGTGAGACCAGCTGTGTTATATGGGTTGGAGACAGTGGCACTGACAAAAAGGCAGGAGTCAGAGCTTGACGTGGTAGAGTTGAAGATGTTAAGATTTGCACTGGTTGTGACGAGGATGGACAGGATTACGAATAAGTATATTAGAGGGTCAGCCCAGGTTGGAAGGTTTCTAGACAAAGCCAGAGAGGCAAGATTATATTGATTTGGACATGTGCTGAGGAGGGATGCAGAGTATATTGGGAAAAAGATGCTAAGGATGAAGCTGCCAAGTAACAGGAAAAGTGGAAGGCCTAAGATAAGGTTTATGGATGTGGTGAGAGGGGACATGCAGGTGGTTGGTGTGAAAGAGCAAAATCCAGAGGACAGGAAGAAATGGAAACAGTTGATCCACCATGGTGACCCCTAACGGGAGCAGCTGTAAGAAGTAGAAGAAAAAGAAGCAAGAGGTTCCCCCATTTGATTCTTGGCTGGAGCTCCTTCTGTGTGGAATCTGCATGTCCTCCCTGTGGTAGAGTGATTTTTAAAAGACATGCAGGTAGGTGCATGCATGAATACCCATGCCTTCTTTGAAGATTGGGCATCGGGCTATCAACTTGGCACCGTAAACGTCCACTGCCAATAATTAACAGACCGGAGTTCCACTGTGGCAACCCCTAACCAGGAAAAGCCAAAAGACAAACCAACATTCATGGAGGGGACTTGCCCCCCCAAAAAAAAGAAGTTTAAAGGAGAAGAGCGATCTTTGAGATTTGTTCTTCTCCTGTTGTTTCGGTGTTTTTCTTTCAGCTTGTCAGCACTCAGCATTTTGACTGCTGACATTTCAATAGGAAGGCATTTTTTTTACCAAGTGTGATAAATGTTTGTCAAATTTCAACCAACCAAATCACCTCAACTTCCTGAATGACTTCAATAGTTAGTTCATGGTTAAAAAATTCCATAGTGTCTGCCTGGGTGGGGAGTTCTTCTTGTGGGCCCTGTACATTTTATTTTCCTCATGAACCAAAAAAGTCTTGACAGGTGCCACTAAAATTAGCAGGTTTGGAAAATGGTTTATCCATGGCTTGTTGCCCTTCTTATGGGTTAGAGATTTAGAAGGGATACATGTGTTAGGTCTCATTATCTGCTTTAAAGTCTATTCCTGGGTTAGTAGGTTTAAGCACTTCTGCACAGGATTTTGGATTGCATAAAGCCTCCAAATCTCTGAGAAAACCCTCTGTCATTATTAAGAAGTAAATGTTTGCATGCCCTTCTTTATTTTCACGATAGCTGGATATCTCAAATTGACCTCAAAATCATACTCGTATCTCCATCTTAAAAAGGGGGCAGGGTCTTTCTTTTAGCAAAAAGAGCCATATAGTAGTCTGGAACAATCTTAACTTTGTGGCCAGCTATCTTTAGATGAGCCGTAAGTTCTCTAGAATGTCTAAAAATCTGCTTCCTATCATTAAAATCAAGGCATTTAAAAAGGAAATGGCTGTGAGAAATGGAGTTTACTTTCCTTGATTGGAGTTGATAGGTTCTCTCAATTATCAGTGGGTGATCACAACTTAAAAGCAGCTGCAGTTGGTTTTTGATGAAGCATCCTGTATCTACCTCTTCAACTTTTTCTGGTAGTCCAGTAGCCCAAAGTTTTCATCTAGCTTTGTTCTCTAACTCATCCATCCTAACATTCAATTTAAAGGCATGAGCTTGCAATTCAGCTATATTTTTTGAGCACATCATAAAGCAATATTCCTTTAGTTCCATCTATTGCTCTGCAATACCTTAATATATATATATATATATATATATATATATATATATATATATATATATATAATTGTAAATAATGGACAGCTATGTAACTCTATATTTGCTTATCTGTCTTTGTTTTTGAAGCTTTTCTCCCTGGGTCTCCACTGAAAATGGGCTACTAGCCCAGTAGGACACTACCCGTTAAAGAAATATGAATAAATAAATGGCTGCTGCTGAATTTAGCTATTGTATATCCTCAGTAGTGAACTGGATCAACTGCATAATAGAGTCTATGGTAATGCAGATTGCTTGCACATCTTACTGTAATAGTTTCTGTTCTTCCACCATGATGGACTGGTAAGAAAATTGCAATCTAAACAAACGTTGTTAATAGGCAATTATTCTTCACACTATCACATTAAAAGCTTTGGGCAGAATATCTAGGTGTATCACAATAGGTCTAACAGTAGGAAAAAATTGTGTGATTTATTGGCTAAGTCACTTGACCGTACAAATTACTCCATCTGCTTGTTGTATGTGCTCATGCATTCCATCTCCCCATTCAGAATTCATTTTGTATAAATCCAAGCCAATATCCCAGAAGTATGGTTGACCATGTTTGCTGATAACTGAAAGCTGGGTACTGCTATCTGCTCATCCACTGGTACTAAAAATTTCTGGCAAGAGTTAGAATATATGCATACCTGGTGTACAAAAATAATTCTCAAGTTAAATGCAAAAAAAAAATGCACTGTGGTAGCATTCAACAAAAAAGCTGATCCCAGTGCTTATATTATAAATGGTACTGCTCCACAGATAGACAGTCATACGTGACCTGGGCGCTTTCTCTCATTCGATCATCATGTTTCCACCATAGTCAGGAAATCCTTCTGTTTGGTCCAGCTAATTACCAACGGAATATCTTCAAGAGCTAAAACAGTTATCCTATCCCTGTATTATTCATTGAGTACAGAGCACGTGTTTATAGGTGTAAATCCAAGCATATTGCTCAACTGGAAGTGCTTCTTTGATTTTTGAGCTATAAAATTAAATGTCTTAAATGCTTTCACTATCCTGAACTATTTGCATGACTCTCTTTATACTCAGTAGGATAACGGCTGCTCCAAGATGACCTGCATCTATCTTTTCAAGCCATGAAAGTTCCAGTCCAATTTGATCTTCTCTATTTCATAAAACCAGTTCATCTATGAATACCTACGCTAGGGACTTAAATCTACACTTAAATGTAAGATTAACTGTTGGAATGGGTCCAAGCGCAGTGTACTCCCAGTCGATAGAGTAAGTTCCCACTGCAGGTCAAACAAAGTGCTACTTTGGCTTCCATTAAGGCTAGATGTTATGACTGAATGGGTAGGTACTAATTTACTCTAGGGTTATCACGTAGGGCCCAACTCACTTTGAAAGGTAAGGAATATTAAGTGCTTGAAAGGGTAACAAGAACTTTTTTATGTTGGTCAACTTAAAGAGGTATACAGCTAGTAACCTTATGGTCCCTGTGATCATCTGTCTAGTATTATCGCTATGTTCCTGTTATGCAGTGTTAATAGAACAAGGCTACAGCTTATCAGGTAGTATAAGACAAACTCACCTGCAGTTTAAAAGAAATGTCACATAAATGTTCTTTTGCCTCAATCTTATAATAGTAAATCATCTTAAGTGAGAAGAAATTTAGCCTGACTTCAGCAGTCTCCCCTTAATCAGTACTCCTCAAGAATGTTGTCATATCTTATTGGCTGCTAACATGGGGAAATGGACCCACTTTTCTGCTTTTGCCTTCAATTTTTTTTGAAGTGAATATTCTTCTGGATAGATTTCAGCTCCTTTATCAAAAGTAGAACTGCCCACCCCCCCCCACCAACTCACACATGTATACACACACGCACACACACACACACACACACACACACACACACACAAACACACACACACACATACACATCATATATATGTATATGTATATGTATATATATATATATATATATATATATATATATATATATATATATATATATATATATATGTACACTCACACAAGATCTTATTGTGCCTTCTACCTACCAACAACACCTGCATTATCATGGACCTAATAAACAAGGATATAGGGACTCTCCAAGCTCTGGATCCCACACAGTTTGGTTTAGTGAAGGGTAGATCATGCCTGTTCAACTTGGTCAACTTCTTTGAGCCAATCAACAGAGCTGTGGATGAAGGCAAGGTGATTCATACAGCCTGTCTTGATCTGGCCAAGGCTTTTTATACCATTCCCCACTCAGGAATTATAGAAAAACTCACTTAGCTAATCATCAACCCCTATATCACTAGGTGGGTTGCAAACTGGCTCACAAATAGAACTCGCAGTGTGAAAATAAATGACTCCAAGTCAGACTGCCAACCAGTCATGAGTGGAGTCCCACAGGGATCCATCCAGGGTCCTCTTCTGTTTGGTATATACTTCTCAGAAGTCCAGGCCAACACAAAAGGACTCTGGCTGACAAAGTTCATAGACAATTGCAAGTTGGGAGCCATTACTAACTCCCCAAGTGATGTTGACTTCTTACAAAAAGGCCTCACTGTGACCAACAACTGGTGTCAGAACCATGGCTTTAAGCTCAATGCCAAAAAATGTATTGTCATTCCCTTTAGGAAAAACCCAATTTCCATGAATTACCACATCAATGGTAGTCCACTGAACACAGAAGGTGCTATAAGAGAACTGGGAACACAGGTTGACAGCAACCTATCTTTTGACCACCACATTGCCACTGTGGTCAGAAAGTCCTTCTATGTGGCACATCTTATTACTAAGTGTTTTGCATCTAGGAAGAAAGAGGTAATTGTCTCCCTTCTACCATTAGGGCAATCATTGAGTACAATACCCCATTTGGAATGTACCTCACTAGATACCTGCAACAATTGGAGAGGTTGCAAAAGTACCACACAAAGAAGACTCAAAAAACACCAACTATTCTCTCTCATGAAATGTAACTGCAACACAACCATGTTAGTCTATCTGACTATCTGTGTGTCTTGTACAAATTTTTATGTTAGAAAAACTGTGCACAGGTTAAGAGCTAGAATTAGTGAACATTTAAGGGCAATAAAGAATAGGGATTCACATAATGCTCTTTTTGTTCACAGTAATAAGTGTATGAACTTTAAAAGTTTCATTCTTTTGTGATTGACAAGGTTCAACAAAATGAGATGTGGTGACATTAAATTGGAAGTAGCAGCAAGGTAATGTAACTGGAAGGAATGTAACTGGCAGATGAGGTTAAACGCCAATGTTTCACCAGGACTTAATGACAGTATATCACTAGCCCCTATTTTGAAACAAAGGGCTTGTTTAATTTGAATTAATATCAGTGTTTTTTTATGTTCCACTTTTGGAATTATAAACTTTGATAGGTAATTGTATTTATAGTTGGGCTTAGGCTGTTGTGTTAAAATGCAATTTAAACCATATTCACCATGTTTTTACTATTTCTATGGCAGTTATTGTTTTATAATCTTGACTTTTAGTGATTTGTCTTTAACTAGTTAAACTAGTTAGTGTCTTGCATTAATTGTATGAAGAATGTGATTGGTTGTTTATTTCACCTATGAGGGTACTTAAGCTGTTATGACTGGCTTTTTTAACAACTCTGATGATGCCAATGGAATCCAAGGTGAAAGCTCTTAGTTGTTGGTGATTTGCTAGTTGCTACTCTGTTTGTCATTAAAACAGTTTCCAGTTTCCAGCGAAGTGTTGCAACTGTTTTTTTTCATTCTTTACAAGTTTGCTGCTTGTTAGCACTTGGTTTGTGTATCAGTTCTGGGTCGTTCTTTGTTTGGTGACTTTGAGCCTGTTTATATGCTATGGAGGTGCTGGTCTCCGAGTTAGTATCCTCTGTTCAGAAGCTTCCGGCTCTTCTAATTCAGGGAAGAGCAGAAAATCAGGGGAATATTTCAACTTTGAGTTCCCAGGCTGAACTGTTTACTTTACACTCTTCTGTATTGACGGGGAGCCCTAATGTCTCCACAGCAACTGGCCAAGGTGGAAATACTGGAAATGACATCACAAACTGGCTTCAGGCTCCTGTAGTGAATTTCCTGGATGCTGGCAAGGGGAGAGGTAAATTACCTACCTTAAAAAATCAGATACTTGATTTTGAGAAGGCCTATAGAAAATACAGGTCTTTACAACTTGACAATGCCTTTTTGTCTAAATATATGGCACTTAAACAGGTGCCGAAGGGCCTGAGGTTGTGGAAAATGCCAGCTGGTATTGAAGAAAGGACTACAGTGTTTCATGAGCTTATAGCCTTGTTTGACAAGGTGGGACTACAAATACTTGATATTATTATTAGGAACAATGAAAGTAAGTTAAATGTCTTGCAGAAAGAAATTACTGTTTTAAATCACAACATTGTTAGCGACTTACTGTTTTCACAATATAACCAGTCTTATCAGAAAGTTTTGCGTGACGTGGATGATTTTGTTAAAAAAGTGTTGCTACTAAACAATAAAAATTAAAAAGGGACACTGATGAATACAAAAATAACCAGGCTTACCCACTTAATAAAGACAATAGCAGAAATGTAGTCAAAGCAGCTGTGAATTATGGTGGAACTAATACCAATAATTTTGCTTCTAATGATGAAAACACCATTGATGGTGTGATGGATGACAATGGTGTTGTTTTAGAGGCAGAACCCCAATTAAGGAGATCTGAGGAATCAGACATCCAGAGGTTCCAGGAACAAACAGAACAATGGTCATTACTACAAGAGACAATGGGGAGGGTGGAGAAAGGGGTACAACTAACATTCTTTGACTGTTTTGAATGTGATTTGGAAGTGATCATTGATTCTGCTTTAACAACTGATGTTCAAGGACATAATGACTTTAGTGACAATAATGTTGAAACTTGTGAAATAATTACTCAGCATGGTTTTACAGTGTATAACTTTAGTGCACTGAATATTGGTGATGTGCATTTTGAACTTTTTAAAAGAGGTTTCTTATTTGTTCCTGATTTCAAATATGACATTGCTGACGTGTTGATTAGTTTAAAACTTTTTGTGAGAAAATTAAATTTGAGATTATTATACAAAGGTCAGTCTAGTATTGATTTTAATCAGGACTCTTTGGTGAGAAAAAGTACTTTTATGCCCCCAAACAATTCTGAGACTTTAATATTTGAAAGAATATGTGAATGTGAAATGTGAAAAATTTTGGCAACTATTAGCCACAAATGTGAAAACTTGACTCATGAGGAAAGAAATATTCTTACCAGCTTAGCTAGTGATAAAAATCTGAGATTTATGAAGCCCGACAAGGGCAGTTAGCTGGTTGTAATGACTTAGATAGATTATGTCTCCAAAATGTTTAATATACTGAATGATAGCTGCACATATTCAAGGGTGTCTGGAAATGACCTAAATAGAGCATATATGAGAATTGACTATTTTCTTTCTGATGCTCTATTTCAAGGCACTATAGCTCAAACTGTATTTGGTTATTTAAGTGTGGATAATCCACAGTTACCTACGGTGTTCAGAATTCCCATGATTCACAAAAATCTGTACGATCCACCATTTAGGCCCATACTTTCAGCTCGAGGATCTAAGATGGAACCTCTGGCAGCATTAGTTTACAAATGGGCCATTGTCATCGTCAGGGAAACCGACCACATCTTGAAGAACTCCTGGCACTGTTTAGAAAGGCTTAAAACTGTAAAAAGTGTAGGCAGCTATTCATTCTTGACTACTGATGTCATTTATTTATTTTCTGTAATTCCACACACTGAAGGTTTGGAGATGTTTCAGGAGAGTTCATAGGTTCATAGGTTCATACTAGGCTATCTGCCCTAGGGCATTTATAAGCCTAGCCAGAGTGTGTTTGGCTTTCGCCACCCATTTTAAATTAATTTTGCTATGCCCTTTTTCGAGGTTAGTATACTGTGCCTCTGTCTAACAGTGACACAGAAGTGATACCCGAGGTAAACCTATGATCTCCCATCCACTCATCAAGATTCCTCTTGAAGAGAGTCAATGAGGGACTCTGCCTAACCTGGACTGGGATTTTATTCCAGAGTGAAGGGAGCCTCTGGGTTATGAATCTGTCCCACCAGCATGTCCTATTTATTTCAGTGCTGAGGTTCAAGTCTCTCGAGTGCGTAGCTCGATGGGATTTAGATTTTCTGAGGTGCAGCATGTCCATTAATTCCGGGTTGGACATGGCTTTATACGTCAGGCACATATCGCCTCTGAGCAGGCAGTATGCCACTGAGTAGAGCTGGAGTTTCTTTAACCAGGCAGCATATGGCATCTGTTTGAGCCCTTTGATCCTCTTGGTGAGGTACTTTTGGGGTCTTTCCAGTTGCTGCAGATGTCTGGAAAGGTACCTCCCAAAAGGGGCATTGTACTCAATTATGGGCCTGATGAGGGATGAGTAAAGAGGCACGATGACCTCTCCTGATCTAGATGTGAATCCCTTCATGATTAGGTGGGCTATATAAAATGTTTTTTCTAACCACTTTGGTCACGTGGTTGTCAAATGAGAGATTGCTATCAACGTGTTTCCCCAGGTCCCTAATTACTTCTTCTGTACTTAATGGATTACCAGCTATGTGGTAATTTGTGGGCACTTTGTTTTTGCCAAAGGGTATGACTACACACTTTTTGGCATTTAGCTTGAGGCCATGGCTCTGGCACCACTTGTCTGTTTCTATGAGGCCCTTTTGAGGATGCTTGTATTGGCTGGAGAGTCGATTATGGCGCCCAGTTTGCAGTCATCTGCGAACTTGGTCAGCATCAGTCCTTCCATGTTGGCCTGTACCTCAGAGAAATATATACCGAACAAGAGAGGTCCCAGGACTGAGCCTTGTGGGGCGCCACTTGTAACTGGTTTGGAGTCTGACATGGCTCCAGCAAATCTAACCATGTGGGTTCTGTCCTTGAGCCAGTTTGCAACCCATCTAGTGACATAGGGGTTTATATTTAAGCTGGTGAACTTATCTATAATGCCCAAGTGGGGTATTGTATCGAAGGCTTTTGCGAGGTCCAGGTAGGCTGTGTGGACCACCTTCCCCTCGTCAATGGCCTTGGTGACTGTTTCAAAGAAATCGACCAGGTTTAAGAGGCAGGATCTGCCCTTAACAAAGCCGAACTGGGTAGGATCCAGTGTCTGTAGGTCCCCAATATCTTTATTTATGAGGTCCATGATGATCCTTTCCATAGCTTTGCAGACCAAGCTAGTAAGGCTTATGGGGTGATAGTTTCCAGGATCCATTGAGGCACCACCTTTGTGGAGAGGGACCACTGTTGCTGTACGCCACTCTTTGGGTACATATCCTGTAGTAAGGCTGATGTTGAACAGTAGTTTTATGTTTGGGTTTAGCTCTTCTTGGAGTTCATGTAGGACGCAGCCCGGGACACCATCTGGTCCCATTGATGCTGTGTTTTTTGTTTTGGAGAGGGCGGCTCTTTTCTGAGCATCTGAGATGTCAGGGGGACAGCACTCTGCTGGGATAGATATTTACCCTTTTGGTGGGGAGGGGGGGGGGTTTGCGTTGAACCTGTCAGCTAGGATGTTGGCAATGTCTGTGGGTTCGGTGTATTTTTTGTCATTTTGGACTAATTCTGAGCATATCTGGGAATTCCCACCCAAGTTCCTAACATAACTAAAGAAAGCCTTGTGATTATCCTTAGTGTCCTGTGCAATTTTTCTCTTGAAGCTGGCCTTAGACGATTTTATGAGTGCCCATAGATTTTTGCTAATACTGATCAGAGATGCCTTCCTTTTTTGGGATTTTGCTCTATCATGTAGTAGCTTCCTCCTTCTATTGTATAGTTTGTTTATGGCTGGGGTCCACTAGACAGGACGTCCACCTTTGGAGGATTGGGTCTTGATTTTATTTGGGATTGCATGATCCATGCATTCCTGAATGTGTTCATAGAATGTGTTTATAAAGGATTCTGCATTCTGGGCCATATTTTCCACAGGCCCGGGGGCTTTGAAGGATTCCACATCGGTTTTAAAGAGTGTGAAATTTGCTTTAGAGAAGTTTTTCACTGTGGTTTTTTGGGCAGGGGCTGGGGTTGGGATGTTAATATCCAGTGAGATTAGTTTATGGTCTGATCATACCAGAGAGGGATACACTTCTGTTCTGGAGCATAGAGTCCCCATGTTGGTTATGATCAGGTCCAGTATGTTTTCCCCTCTTGTGGGAGTAGTAACAAGTTGTTCCATAGCATTTGAGTTTATAAATTCTAGGAACCTTTGGGCTAGGGTGTTGGAGCTAGAGTAATGCACCCAGTCTATGTTTGGGTAGTTGAAGTCGTCCAATATAATGGTGTTTGGAGAGATCTTCATATTTTCCAGTGTTCTCAGGAAGGCCGAGTGGGGTTCCTGGGTTTGGGAGGGTGGTCTGTACAGGCTATAAACTGGAAGGCAGTTTTACCTACTGTTAGTTGCACATGGATAGTCTCTGATGCTTCGTGCTGTGCCACCAACCTGGAGGTGTGGGTATCTTTGACAAATATTGATACTCCCCCTCCTATTGTTGTTCGGTCCAAGTTTTGGGGCTGAAAAGCATGGTATGAGGTATAGCCTGGTAGTGCTGGGGTGCTCTCAGGAGCCTTGAACCAGGTTTCTGTTACTGCACAGATATCAATGTTCTCCATGCTAAGGAGTGTTTCGAGTGCGCGCATCTTGAAATTTAGACTTCTGGCATTGAGTAGCATTACTCTTAGTTTCTTATCCCTTGTGATACCTATGCAGGTGGGTTTGTCTTTTGAGCCTTGCCTAAAAAAGGCACTATGGGGATAGCAAGAGCCTTTGCCAATATCCAAAAGCCCAGGGGTGACAGGTACAAGCCGTCCCTAACGAAGCATCATGTCTTGTCGAGCATGTCATCCCAGGCTGACAGGTATTGGATCCCCTTTGAATGACACCAATACTTAAGCCAATTGTTGAAACTGACAATCTTGTCTTCATATTGTGGCATTATTATTGTTGAGGGTAAGATGCTACTCAAGGTCAGGGTCATACCGGCCTGGGCTACATGCTCAGAGAGCTCCTCTATGTCTCTTTTCATGTAGTCCAGGGAGGTACGTCTCAGATCATTCACACCAGCATGGACAATGACTGAGTCATATTTGTACTTGCCTTGGAGTGACCTGAGTGCTTGTGTTATGTGGCGGATCCTAGCGCTGGACAGGCAGCTCACCATGACCTTCTCCTTGTTCAGCCTGGTGAGCGGGACGTCAGTGTGCCTGACGATAGAGTCACCTATTACAAGTTTATCAGGTGTGTTGTTTAGCCTTAAGGGGTGTGACTGTTCGGCACACTGGCTTTCTGAGCTATGTGTTGCATGTGTTTTGTTTTGGGGTAGCGGTTGCTTGGGTGTCTGCTTTGGAGGTCTCTGCTGCTTAGGCAGATTTTTATTTAGATCCTCCGAGTATGTTTTTGTGTGTTTATGTTTGGTTTGCTGTCGTGGTAGGTCTATGTGAGACTGGAATTGTAGTGAGTGTGGTTTCCTTCTCCTCCTGACTGGTTATGCCAGTACTGAGTTGAGAGAGCTTAGCCTCTTGTTTGGCTATATGGTTGCATCTCTCACATGTGTTGGAATGTGTTGGGAGGAGGAGAGGGTTGTCTGTGTACATGAGGCAGTTGTAACATTGCCTCAAGATTCCCAGATTCACCAGCTGGACCAGAGAGGAGATTGACAACTGACCTTTGGACATGCTAGAATAGTATTGGGAATTCCTTTATAATTGAACAAAAGGGCCAATGGGGAACAAGGTACTCAAGGGGAGTTTGTGAGGGTGTGGTGCTTTTCATTTTTTAGTGCTGACTTATATAATTGCTTTAGTGAGCAAGTGCCAGGTAACTTAAATGCAATGTGTTACAGGTAACTTAAATGCAAAAATGACAAACAGTAACTTTCTTTCAAGTGAAACAAGGAAATAAGTACAGTAAGCAATGCAGATATCACTAGGGATCCACAGAAGTGCTGAAAAGCCGCGTTTTAGGTGGAATTAGCATTTCAGGGAAATAAGCAAACAAACAACAAGCATACAAAAAAGCTAGATTCAGCAGGCCTGGATCTAGTCTATGTTACAGAAAACAAGGTGTACCAATTTCAGTAAGAAACAGTTCAAATATGCAGGCACTATAAGCCTTTAACCAGAAATTCCCAGCTCAGAAGGTCAGAGTCCAGCCTCACCTCCCACAAGAGTGCAGACCACGAACCTTCTTAATGTAAAATAATTGACCTGAAGCCCAAGTGCTTAAACCAGAGCTAATACACTTTTAGAATAACAGACACTGAGCCCTCAATCAGCAGTTCCCAACTTAGAAGGATGTAAGCTACCTGTCCTGCCACCACAGTGCAGGCCACAAACCTTCCTAATGTAAAACAACTGGTCTGAAGCCCAAGTGCTTAATCCAAAAGACTTAGAATGATAGCTACACTTTAATCAAGATACTACCAAGCAGTAATAAATACAATTGAATACTTTAAAGAATGCCTGGATTAGTGCTCAAGTTATACAAACAAAGCTAGATTCAGCAGGTCTGGATCTAGTCTATGCTACAGCAAACAAGGTGTACCAATTTCAGTAAGAAGCAGTTCAAATATGCAGGCACTATAAGCCTTTAACCAGAAATTCCCAGCTCAGAAGGGCAGAGTCCAGCCTCTCCTCCCACAAGAGTGCAAACCATGAACCCACTTAATGTAAAATAACTGGCCTGAAGCCTAAGTGCTTAAACCAGAATTAATACACTTTTAGAATAACAGACACTGAGCCCTCAGTCAGCAGTTCCCAATTTAGAAGGATGTAAGCTACCTGTTCTGCCACCACAGTGCAGACCACAAACCTTCTTAATGTAAAACAACTGGTCTGAAGCCCAAGTGCTTAAACTAAGGCTTAGAATGAGTTACACCAAGCAGTAATAAATACAATTGAGTACTTTTAAGATGACGCAAAAGCAAAATAAAGTAGGAAGAAACACAAATACAGTAAAAGCAGATACATTTTTTAAGTGGAAAGAGAGAAAGGAGTAGCAGAAACTAAGCTGATTGGCCTTCTCAAATGTTCTCTTTGTACTGGGTAGAATGAGGTAATGACACTAGACTGGGAAGAGGGTCCTAGATCAAATTTACACTAGGGGTGGGCAACTGCAAAGCATACCAACAGGGAGGGAGGGTGGGAAACAAAGTGCAGAAATGTTTCTCACAGCTGAAAAGCAGCAGTGAGCCTTTAAATTAAAGTTTTAAACAGCTAAAGGAGCCTCTAGAAAAAAGAGTTTAACTGCAACAAGTTATCAGAAACAAACAACCCACCAGATGCTTAATAAAAGTGGACAATTTCCAGTTAATACCTCACACACATTGAAACTAGCTAGAAAAATACACAGTACACAAAATGCTATAAATAACAAATAAATAAAAAACAAAATAAAGAAAAAACAGGATACTTAATGTTATATATTATAGCTCCGAGTTTCCTCAGTGTCTTTCCTTCGATCAGCTCAGTGTGAAATGGCAGAACACTCACAACTGAACTTCTTAGGTAACAGAAAGTTGAAACCTGAGACAGCTTTTAAGAAAGAAATCTCAAAAAAACCAATGAGGTGCTTAGTCTAAGCTGTAGTCCAGGTGACCTCAGTCAGCCAATGACCTCAATCAATTCTCTCTCACTGAAATGCCTGATGGCTTTGGCTAAACCAAGACATCCCTGAATATGTGCTCAGACACACAGCCTCCACAAACACTAGGCCCAAATACAAGCCTGAATATGGAAATGCTACAAATATCCCCACTACTTAGAACAAACTGCAGAAATGTTTCTCACAGCTGAAAAGCAGCAGTGAGCCTTTAAATGAAAGTTTTAAACAGCTAAAGAGCCTCTAGAAAAAAGAGTTTAACTGCAACAAGTTTTCAGAAACAAACAACCCAACAGATGCTTAATAAAAGTAGATTTCCAGTTAATACCTCACACACAGTGAAACTAGCTAGAAAAATACACAGTACACAAATTGCTATAAATAACAAAGAAATAAAGAACAAAATAAACAACATATATATTATAGCTCCGAGTTTCCTCAGTGTCCTTCCTTCGATCAGCTCAGTGTGAAAGATGTTTCTCTTTCACAAGAGTTCACAGATAAAAGCTGATAAAATAGTGTTCCTTACTGATGTCATGGAACTTGTTCTGAAGAACAATTTTTTGATGTTTGAGAGTGAAACTTATCACCAGATATCAGGTGTGGCTATGGGGGCCAAGTATGCCCCCATATTTGCCAGCTTGTACTCCTAGAATGGGAGAGGAAATTTTTGTTTAGGTCACACTTTTATGACAAAATGTTGTTATACAGTTGTTTTTTGGATAATTTACTCATCCTATGGCAAGAGACTGAAGATGAAGCTGATGAATTTGTACACTATTTAAATTCTATAACTGATTTTTTTAGGTTTACTAGTACATGGAAACTTGATGAGACTGATTACTTGGACATTAAATTGTTCAAGAATGAAATAAATCAAGAATTATGCAGCACTATCTTCAGAAAAAGACCTGTTCCAATAGCTTGTTGCACTTCAAGAGTTGCCACCCACCACACCAGTTGAAAAGCATAATAAAGGGCCAAATTGTGAGATTATCACACTTAATAAGCGATGATGTGAACTTTACCAGTGAACTGTATGTTTTAATGGGGATGTTCATTGAGTGGAGCTATCCATTGAGAATGTTGATTAAAATTAAGAGAGAAATTTTGGTAAAAAGAAACATCTTTTATCCCCATATTGAACACCATAGTTGCCTAGACACAAACCAGACCTAGAAATATTACTACAGATGTGATGGTTTTGCATTACAACACAGATTCCCATAATATATATTCAGTTGTCAATAGATGTTTGGACACTTGTTTCTGTGAAGTGACCAAGGAACTTCTTGGCAATAAACCCCGAATAGTGTATAGTAGGGGCAGAAATATTAAGAACATTTTAGAGGGGAATTTTAAAACCAACTCAAAACCTGGGTATCATTCCCTTATGATGAAATGTGGTGCCTGTAAATTTTGTAATTTTATTAATGACGGGCTATATGTCACAGTAGGGAATTATGATTACTCTATTAGATGCTCGGGGAAATGTAACTGCAACATGACCATGTTAGTCTATCTGGCTACCTGTCTGTCTTCTACATCTTTTTATGTTGGAAAAACTGTGCACAGATTAAGAGATAGAATTAGTGAACATTTAAGGGCAATAAAGAATAGGGATTCACATAATGTTCTTTTTGTTAACAGTAATAAGTGTGTGAACTTTAAAAGGTTCATCTTTTTTGTGATTGAAAATGTTCAACAAAATGAGAGGGGTGGTGGCATTAAATTGGAAGTAGCAGCAAGGGAAAGTAAATGGCAGATGAGGTTAGATCTCAAAGTTTTACCAGGATTTAATCACTAGCCCCTATTTTGAAACAAAGGGGTTGTTTAATTTGAATTAATATCAGTGTTTTTTATGTTCCAATTTTGGAATTATAAACTTTGATAGGTATTTATAGTTGTGCTTAGGGTTTTGTTGTGTTAAAAATGTATTTTAAACCATATTCGTCATTTTTTTTACTATTTCTATGACAGTTATTATTTTATAATCTTGACTTTTAGTGATATGTCTTTAAATGGTTAAACTATTGTCTTGCATTAATTGTATGAAGAATGTGATTGGTTGTTTATTTCACCTATGAGGGTACTTAAGCTGTTATGCTTGGCTTATTTTACAACTCTGATGATGCCAGTAGAATCCAAGGTGAAAGCACTTAGTTGTTGGTCCATTTCTTACTCTGTCATTAAAACAGTTTTCAGTTTCCAGCGAAGTGTTGCAACTGTTTTTCTTCATTTTTTACAAGTTTGCTGCTTGTTGGCACTTGGTTTGTGTATTCTCAGTCTTTCTTTGCTTGACTTACAAAGCCATGTCTGACCCAGCTCTGTTAGAAATCCTACATCTAAAGAAATCCCAATCCCTCCACACCACACACTCATGAGACCTCAACCTCATTACCACAATCAACAGAACATGCTGGAGGGGCAGGTTCATAACCCAGAGACTGCCCATACTATGGAATAGACTTCCCATACATGTCAAACAGAGCACCTCACTGACCCTATTAAAGAGAAATCTTGATGAGTGGATGGGAAGTAAAAAACTAACCCCGGGGATCACTCATGTGGCTCTACTCGACAGAAGCACTGGGAACTAAGGTCAGGTGGCACGATGCCAGGGTAGTCTTATGTGCTAGGCTTGTAAAGGCTCCAGGGCCATTATCCTAGTACACTCCTATAAACATATGAACCTATAGCTCTTGAAAAGCACCTTGACTTGTTTCCATCCCAAAGAAAGCCCATTCCACTGTTAACACCTCTGCATAGTTTTCTAGAATGTGAGAAATTTTGTTTCCTTCACAAAACAACCCCATTCCTGATTTAGCTGGTGCATCTAACCTACAGAGCAAGCCATATCCTGAGATCATGTTTGTGTAGCTTTCTACAACTTATTACAGCCCTGACCACAAAAGCAGTCTTCATTTCTGTATCAGCAATCAGAAATGCTGGTACAGAAATGAACCCCTGATTTGCACTACCGATTGATCAGCATTTCCTGATTGCACTCCCTAACAAATTGTGCCAGGATGGATGCCCCCTTCTTCCCGCCCTATCTATGCCTCTGAAGCGTATGTAAACAATCCTATCTTGGTTTGTGATTTACTATGGAGTTGACTGGTAAGAGAAATTTTATTTTAATTTATATTTTATTTTTACCACTGTTTTTCACTGTGTGTAGGAAGGAAGGGATAACTTGACAGGAAGATTTACTTTGATTTATATTTTGTTGCTTTACCTTTAATTTCACCGTTAGTTGTTAGAAAGGGATAGGTTTTAGAGAGGCAAGCTCTAGCCACCCAAGGGGCCTAGTCAGTTATAAAGTCACACAGACTACAGAGAAGATAATCCAGAGTTTATCTAAACAATCCTATCTTGGTTTGTGATTTATTGATCTTTACTTTTAAAAAGAAGTGTCACTTTGAGTGATAGTGAGCAAAAGCTACTGCATACAACATAAAGGAACTTTTTGTCTGACTTTCAGAACTTGTACTGTCAGAACAACAGCTTTACTTATTTTAGTATTTAGTTGTATATTACTTGTGTGATTTTTCTCATATAAGTGGATTTAAGTTCTCTTTGAATTCTGTGATCACCGATTTTGATTCTTTTCTTTTATAATGTTTCATCCAATCAAAGCTGAATATGGAATCCTTAAATGAGTATGTTATTAATGATTTGCTAAAGCACAAATACCTTTATATCTTACATATTTAAAGGTAATGCCTGATAACACTGGTGATCTCTGTTCCTCTTGTCAAAGGTTGCGTGATTTGCTTACCATTATTAGAAGTAAATCTAGGCTTGCTGATGATGATTGCACTTGTAAAATTGGCATGGCTTAGAGAGCTGTTCTTTCATGTATTAATGACTGGACTGGTGAGATAAATACCATTAGGCAAAGAGCAGATAGAGCACATTTAGAAATAATGGGTCTATTGTCTGTAAAGATTATTCAACCCCAATGTAACAAGACAATGCCTCTGACAACTTTGGAATTCTGGATGCAAGCATTCAACAGTCTGAGGATTCGGAGGGTTCAGAAAGAAACAAAAGTGAAAGGAAGAAGTTAACAGCAAATAACAAGCAAGAAAAAGAAACTGATAAATGTCTGTAAAGTGAAGAGAATACATACAAAGAATGACACTGCTTTGTTATATAACACACCCATTATTAGGCAAAGATAACATTTTTCTATCAGAAAACCTTCAGTCTGCAGGAAACTGCATACTTTTTTCAGAAGAGAAGGTTGAAAGAAGAGGTAAGGGGCAGTTAGAAATGAAGAAATCAAAATTGAACATATAAGGACTGTAGAACATTACTGTAATAAAAAAGAAGAGAAAGACATTTGTTGACTACATGGCTTAATTTGTGGCTGTACAAAGTCAGCAGGATGAGAATTGTATGCTTGCGAATTTAATATGCAATGAAAACAGTGTGATTAATAAGATTAATGGAGATGAAGATCATTCTTTTGTAGCAACTGATAGAGCAGATATTATTGTATTAGAAGTTGAAGATTCTTCAGAGCTGGCCAGCAAAGATATTCTTGCAATTGAAGATTCAGTTATTAGAGGAACTGATACATACGTGCAGAGAAGATAATCAACATCAAATAGTGTTATGCTTGCTAGGAGCAAAAATAAAAGATGTTAGACAAGCCTTGGGACACCTTAATGTAAGGCAGCACAGATCTGTTTTTATTCATACTGGTACAAATGATCTCATCCACAAGGGCTCTCTGACTATTAATAGGGAACTTACAGCCCTCTTAGATAGTGTAGCTTGCACTGGTGTTAGCACAAGTTTTCACAAATTACATATAGAAAAGATAGTCGAGTCACCATGAATGAAAAGATTTTTGGGGTAAATATCTACATGGAAAAATGTCCTCTTTTAAAAAATGGAAATGTGTAGAGCATCCAAGCCCTGTTTTGGGCACACATGTTCAGACAGGATGGTGTGCATTTGTTAAGATAAGGAAAGAGAATTTTTGCAGCAGATATTTTGCAATATTTGCAAACACTAGGTAGGATTTTTGCTTGGTACAAAATTTAACAGTTCACAGACAGAAACATTTGATGCATCTCTGATGGTTGTTAATGTTAGCAGCACTAATAATAAAGTTTTTATTATAAAATTTGACACATTTATACAAGATTGATGTTGCTATTGTTTGTGAAACATGGTTAAAGAACAATGACTAGAAACCAGTTATGTCAGGGTATAGATGTTTATACTGTAACTAACATTCTAAAAAGTCAGGTGGAGGTGTTATAATAGGGATTAAAGATAGTTATGATACCTGTGATTATTACATGTTCAATGATAACACCAATACTGTAGACTGTGTAGCTGTGACAATAAAGACAACCCGGCAAAATATAACTGTAACAAAAGGAGCTACTGCCAGCCCAGCTAGCTGGAATTTTGTAAATAATTATATGTAATTTGTGAATATTAGTATGATTTATATCGAAATGTAACAGACGCAAGTACTGCCAGCCCAGTTATCTGGAATTTTTTAAGTGGTTGTATGTTAGTTGTGAATATCAACATGATTCATATGCCTGTGTTACAAATGTATATGAAATGTATGTCAGATTGTAAAGACGTGTGCTGAAGAGAGATTTTTATACACTATTGTAACTGTTTAACAAGGGAGACTGAAACACAGGAGAATAACTTGCAAAACTTCAGAAGAATGATTGAGGTTAAGTTACATGATAGCTGGGCCATAAGCAAAAGATGTTATCTATCAGTTTCAGTGCAGTAACAGACACAATGTCTAGAGTTAGAAGTGTTTTGCATTGTCTTTAAGTGTGGGTGAATGCAAATTATTTTACGACTTCCGCCATTTACCAAAAAGATCTAAGGGCTATGTATTTTTCACAGGGAGATGCTAAATGCTGGCAGTTTCTAGCAATGGGAGTTTCCACCTGGGATAGTCAGATGACAAAAGTGATGTCATCCTGCAAGTATTCCAGCAGCAATATTTGAGATATTAATTTAAGAACTCTCTGAGAGAGAGAGAGAGAGAGAGAGAGAGAGAGAGTGCATTTGTGTATTTGTCTTTAACCTGGCAACAACATCAGCTGGAAGATCCATTCACCACACTTGCCTTGCTGTAATAGTAAGTTTCTAGGGTATAGTAATTCTTTTAGGTGTAGTTAGGAATATAGTAAAGATTAGTTTAGATGTTTCTGTATTTATTTGAAACTGTCCTGCCATGTTGTTTTAAATATTTCCTGTGACTTTGAACTCTGAAGCTACTGTAATTATTTACTGAGTATTTTCTTGTTCTTTTATTATTTGTTATTAAATATATTTAAACCTATCATCATGGCTGATATTTGTGAGACATATTTTAAGCTCTGAGAGTACTTGCATATCTATTTGGTAATAATGTGCAGGCCACTCCTAAAAGCTTTGGTCTTGGTCAAAGTATCATTTGGATTAATAGTAACATTACACAGTAAGATTGGTCACGCTTTGCTAAGGGCCTTAAAGTAGCTGATGAGGAGTGTCTGGTGATAGTCCGCACTACCTTATAGTCTGGATAAAAGGGGGCATAGCTAATAAACCTATGCCAGACTTTTCCAGGTGTGTGTGTGTGTGTGTGTGTGTGTGTGTGTGTGTGTGTGTGTGTGCAGCTGCGTGTGTGTGTGTGTGTGTGTGTGTGTGTGTGTGTGTGTGTGTGTGTGTGTGTGTGTGTGTGCATTTCTATGTATAAATCAAATCTCAAAGAGTGTGTGTGTCAGCTACTTAGACAGGAACAGGAACCACTGGTTGGACAGGGAGGGTGCTGGAGGTCTTGGTTTGGCCACTCAGCTGATATTTCAACTCTATAGCTGTGCCAGTGGGGAGTCTTATTGCAGAACAGGAGAAAGAGGGAGAAACCTGCCTCAGTCTGACTGTGATCTCTAAGTGGACTTAAGGGAAATTGCATTTTACCGTATGTGTATTTGTCGTCCTCCCTGTGTGTATGTCCCCAACTGTTGCCAATGTTGAGGATTGAAGCTCCTTGATTACTGATCAATGTTGGGGCATCACAATAACAATTGTTGGAGTTTATAGACCACCACCGTCAAGTGCTGATGACCTAAATGAATTCATACATTTCTTGAATGAAACACAGGAAGGAAGAATAATGCTCAATATCTGAGTTGTTTGGCTTCTGCTACATATCTACAATCAACTGCATTACTAGCTGAGTTAAGTACAAACTTGCAGTGTTAAAGATTGTACTGCATTTTATTTTCTGTGTATTTAATTGTTTCATTGAATATTGTGGGCTGTGTCTCTGTAGTTATTTATTTTTCTATTTAATTGTTTCATAGAATACTGTGGTCACTCTCTGTCTCTGCAGTTAGTGGGGGCTATTGTGTTTCACTTCATTGATATTCAGTGTTAAACTCTTAGCCTAGAGGATTTCTCTGTATTTATAAGTGTTAGTCACATACCTTTGAATTTATTACTGCTCAGTATCTGAGTTGTTTGCCTTCTGCTACATTCCTACAATCAACTGCATTACTAGCTGAGTTAAGTAAAAACTTGCAGTATTAAAGATTGTACTGCATTTTATTTTCTGTGTATTTAATTGTTTCATTGAATATTGTGGGCTGTGTCTCTGTAGTTATTTATTTTTCTATTTAATTGTTTCATACAATGCTGTGGTCTTTCTCTCTCTCTGCAGTTAGTTTCCCACCTGCAGTCCCTGTTCTTGTTGTGGAATTAATCTTGGTGGTTTTGGAATTGCCCGCCCCTCCTGTAAATTTATGTTTGAATACTCCTCATTGGTCTATCTCATTTGCTCACAGACACTCCTATCAGTCACATCTGTTCAGCTCTATCCCACCTCTATTCCAGTCTAGTGTCACTAGCTCATTCTACATAATACAGAGAGAACATTTGTGAAGGGCAAGCCACTTAGGTCCTTAATTTTGAATTATCTTCTGTTTCTCCTTTCTCCCTTTTAAAAAACAATTTTTCTAAGCTTGTTTCCTGCCTTTCCTGTAACTAGTCTAGTCCAGATACAGATGTGCTGTAACCAGGGCTGTTTGTAAGCTTCTGTGCCCCCAAAGCATTTCTGTGTTGGAGGGAAGCTTTCTAGCTTATCAGTGGGAGTGGTAAGCACTAGCTAGCCTATCAACCACAAGAGTGGTTTCTGGCCCAGAAATTGTAGTTTATTGGCCGTTTGGGTAGATTTTCCATTTGTTTCAACTTTTTGGTTTAAAAGGTTGCATTTGAGCTTGTTTCCCACCTTTCCTGTAACTAGTCTGGTCTAGATACAGATTTGTTGTATCCAAGACTGTAAGCGGCTGAACCCCCAAAGCCTTTCTGTGTTGGAGGGAAGCCTTCTAGTTTATCAGAGGGTGTGGTAAGCACTAGGTAGCCTATCTATCACAAGAGTGGTTTCTTGCCCAGAAATTGTAGTTTATTGGTCGTTTCGACAGTTTTTCCATCTGTTTCAACTTTCAAGGTTTAAAAGCCTGCATTTGAGCTTGTTTCCCACCATTCCTGTAACTAGTCTAGTCCAGATACAGATTTGTTGTATCCAAGACTGTAAGCGTCTGAGCCCCCAAAGCCTTTCTGTGTTGGAGGGAAGCCTTCTAGCTTATCAGGGGGTGTGGTAAGCACTAGGTAGCCTATCTACCACAAGAGTGGTTTCTGGCCCAGAAATTGTAGTTTATTGGTCGTTTGGACAGTTTTTCCATCTGTTTCAACTTTCTGGTTTAAAAGCCTGTGTTTGAGCTTATTTCCCACCATTCCTGTAACTAGTCTAGTCCAGATACAGATTTGTTGTATCCAAAACTGTAAGTGTCTGTGCTTCCAAAGCCTTTCTGTGTTGGAGGGAAGCCTTCTAGCTTATTAGAGGGTGTGGTAAGCACTAGGTAGCCTATCTACCACAAGAGTGGTTTCCGGCCCAGAAATTGTAGTTTATTTGCCATTTGGGCAGTTTTTCCATCTCTTTCAACTTTCTGGTTTAAAAGCCTGCGTTTGCACTTGTTTCCCACCTTTCCTGTAACTAGTCTAGTCCAGATACAGATTTGCTGTATCCAAGACTGTTTGTAAGCTTCTGAGCCCCCCAAGCCTTTCTGTGTTGGAGGGAAGCTTTCTAGCTTATCAGTGGGAGTGGTAAGCACTAGCTAGCCTATCTACCACAAGAGTGGTTTCTGGCCCAGAAATTGTAGTTTATTGGCCGTTTGGGTAGTTTTTGCATTTGTTTCAACTTTCTGGTTTAAAAGGTTGCATTTGAGCTTGTTTCCCACCTTTCCTGTAACTAGTCTGGTCTAGATACAGATTTGTTGTATCCAAGACTGTAAGCGGCTGAGCCCCCAAAGCCTTTCTGTGTTGGAGGGAAGCCTTCTAGTTTATCAGAGGGTGTGGTAAGCACTAGGTAGCCTATCTATCACAAGAGTGGTTTCTTGCCCAGAAATTGTAGTTTATTGGTCGTTTCGACAGTTTTTCCATCTGTTTCAACTTTCAAGGTTTAAAAGCCTGCATTTGAGCTTGTTTCCCACCATTCCTGTAACTAGTCTAGTCCAGATACAGATTTGTTGTATCAAAGACTGTAAGCGTCTGAGCCCCCAAAGCCTTTCTGTGTTGGAGGGAAGCCTTCTAGCTTATCAGAGGGTGTGGTAAGCACTAGGTAGCCTATCTACCACAAGAGTGGTTTCTGGCCCAGAAATTGTAGTTTATTGGCGTTTGGACAGTTTTTCCATCTGTTTCAACTTTCTGGTTTAAAAGCCTGTGTTTGAGCTTTTTTCCCACCATTCCTGTAACTAGTCTAGTCCAGATACAGATTTGTTGTATCCAAAACTGTAAGTGTCTGTGCCTCCAAAGCCTTTCTGTGTTGGAGGGAAGCCTTCTAGCTTATTAGAGGGTGTGGTAAGCACTAGGTAGCCTATCTACCACAAGAGTGGTTTCCGGCCCAGAAATTGTAGTTTATTAGCCATTTGGGCAGTTTTTCCATCTCTATCAACTTTCTGGTTTGCACTTGTTTCCCATCTTTCCTGTAACTAGTCTAGTCCAGATACAGATTTGCTGTATCCAAGACTGTTTGTAAGCTTCTGAGCCCCCCAAGCATTTCTGTGTTGGAGGGAAGCTTCTAGCTTATCAGTGGGAGTGGTAAGCATATGTAGCCTATCTACCACAAGAGTGGTTTCTGGCCCAGACATTGTAGTTTAATGGCCGTTTGGGCAGTTTTTCTATCTCTTTCTTTCAGGTTTAAAGGCCCATGTTTGCACATGTTTACCACCTTTCCTGTAACTAGTGTAGTCCAGATACAGAGTTGCTGTATCCAGGACTGTTTGTAATCTTCTGAGCCCCCAACCCTTTCTGTGTTGGAGGAAAGTATTCTAGCCTATCTACCACAAGATCCAGGTACAGATTCTTAGTTTTAGCACTTGAATTTGCTTATTCATGCTCAGCAATTGTTCAGAACTTGTTGCTAGCACTAAATAAGCTACAAATACTTCAGCACTCAACCTTCCTCTTTACCTAGAGGAAAACAGTTTTTGTACTTACTTTCCTCACTTGCTTGGAGAAAAACAGCTCTTATACTCACTTTCCCCACTTGTCTAGAGTAAATTAGTTTTTTATTCAGGCATGTCCAAGGGTTATATCCCAGTGTTCTCTCCTGTCTATCTGATGAATCTTGGCATCTTGAGGCAATGTAACAATTGCCTCATGTACACAGACAATCCTCTCTTCCTACCATCCATCACCACAACCTGTGAGAGATGGACTTATCTAGCCAAACTGGAGGTAAAGCTCTCTCCAACCATGACTGAACTTGAATGTCAGGAGAAGAAGGTAAACAATTGCACCACACCACTCTCATCACATAGTCCCACTAAATCTACACCACCAAAATACACACATAGAAACACAAAAACAATCACAGAGACTCTCAATAATAATCTGCTCAAGTAACAGAGACCTCCAAAGCAGAAATGCAAGCAACCTCTACTCCCCAGCACAACCAAAATGCACATAGCCCACAGAATCAGTGTGCTGATAAATCATAGCCCATAAGGCAAAACAACGTACCCAACACACTAGTCATAGGTGACTCAATAGTCAGGTACACTGATGTCCAACTCATCAGGCTAAACAAGGAAAAGGTTACTGTCAGCTGCTTGTTGGGTGCCAGGATCCACCACATAACGCACACACTCAGGTCACTCCACAACAAGTACAAATATGACTCTGTCATTGTCCATGTTGGTGAATGACTTGAGACATACCTCTCTGGACTACATGAAAATAGACATGGAAGTGCTCTCTGATCTTGTAGCCCAGAGGCAGGTATGACCCTAGCCCTGAGTAGCATCCTGCCATCACCCAGAATGATACCACAGTACAAGGACAAAATGATTAACTTCACAATTGGCTAAGCTTCTGGTGTCGTTCTAAGGGGAGCCAATATCTGTCTGCCTGGGACAACAAGGTCGACAGACCATGATGCTTTGCCAGAGATGGCCTGCACCGGTCACCTCTGGGATTCTGGATACTGGCTAAGGCTCTTGCCACCCTATAGTGTCTTTTTTAGGCAAGGTTTAAATGAGAAATTCACCACCATAACAGGAACAGGTAAGCAAAAACTGAGGGTAATGCTACTCAATGCTAGAAGTCTAAATCTCAAAATGCACTCACTCAAGGCACTCCTTAAAATGGAGAACATCGATATCTGTGCAGTGACTGAGACCTAGTTCAAGGCTCTAGAGACCACCCCTGCATTATCAGGCTGTAACTCATACCACACTTTTCGGCCATCTAACCTGGACCAGAACACCAAAGGTGGAGGTGTGTCCATATTCATTAAGGATATCCACACCTCCAGGCTAGTTGCGCAGAATAATGCATCCAAGGTTATCCAAGTGCAACTAACTCTGGGCAAAACTGCAATCCAAATTGTAGCTTGCTACAGATTCTCCACCATGCCCCATAATTCCCACTCCTCTTTTCTTGATATACTGGAAAATATTAGGGTTCAACCAAACACCCAAATAATGGGCGATTTCAACCACCCCACCATTAAATGGGAAAACTACTCATGTATCAACCCCTTCACTCAATGCTTTCTGGAATTCATAAATTCCAATGCCTCGGATCAACTTTTCCACACCCCCGCCAGGAGCAACAATATCCTAGACCTAGTCATTACCAACATGAGTGACAGATGTTCCACACCTGAAGTCAACTCCTCGTTGGTCAAATCCAACCATAAGCTAATCACCCTAGATATACGCATCCTGCCACCACCCACCAATAAGGAAACCACGGTAAAAAATTTCTCCAAAGCCAACTTCAGGCTTCTTAAGACAGAAGGGGTGAACTTCATGACACTCATGCAGATGGACAATAAAGTTGCAACTGCTGAATCTTACACAAATGCACTCTATAAGCACTATTGCATGGATTGTGCTATCCCAAACAGAACCAAGATGCTATACTCCAAAAAAAAAGAAGCCGATCTGGTGGTCCCCTGCCATAAACAAACTCTACAACAGAAGGAAGAAACTGTTACAAAAGAGAGTAAAATCCCAAGAATGGAGGAGCTCTCTGGTTAGCCTCAGTAAGAAGCTGAGATCCCTTATAAGATCCTCCAAAACTAGCTACAAAAACAAAATTGCCACTTATTCTAAGGGCAGCCACAAAGCATTCTATAGTTATGTCAAGAATCTCAACTGCAATAACCAGATCTGCTCTGAGTTACAGCACAGTGACACGAAAATTACAGAACCAACTGATATTGCCAACATCCTGGCAGATAGGTTCAGTGCTAACTTTACCCCCCCTCTCACCCCCTTAAGGGCCCATATCTATACAGGAGGAATGCAGAGTCCCTGTAATCACATCTATGCAGGTAAAAGCTGCACTTTCTAAAACCAAAAACACAGCATTCATAGAACAGGACAACATCCCAGGCTGTGTTTTACACGAACTTCAGAAAAAACTGGCTCTCCCCCTAAGCACAATGTTCAATCATAGTCTCACATCAGGCTTTTCTGCCCACTGAATGGTGCACAACAACAGTTATCCCACTCCACAAAGAGGGAGCCACCACTGATCCTGGGAACTATCACCCTATTAGCCTGACTAGCCTGGTCTGCAAGGCCATGGAATGTATCATCATGGAACTCATAAGCAAAGACATTGGTAACCTCCAAACTCTGGACCCCACCCAGTTCGAGTTTGTGAAAGGCAGATCATCAGAAGGCCTCTGGCTAATGAAGTTTGCAGATGACTGCAAACTAGGAGCCATAGTCAAGCCCCCAAATGATGTGGACATCCTACAGAACGGCCTCATTGGGACAGATGACTGGTGTCAGAGGCATGGCCTCAAGCTCAATGCCAAAAAGTGCATTGTCATCCTCTTTGGTAAAAACTCTGTACCCATGAACTACCATATAAACGGCAGTCTACTTAATGCCGAATGTGTGATAAGAGACCTTGGAACCCAGGTGGACAGTAGTCTCTCCTTTGATAATCACATCACCACAGTAGTCAGGAAATCCTTCTGTGTGGCACACCTCATCACAAAAGGGTTTTCATCCAGGAAAAAAGAGGTCATTGTTTCCCTCTACTTGACACTCATTAGACCCATTATAGAGAACAACACCCCTTTTGTAATGTACCTCACAAGACATCTGCAGCAGCTGGAAAGGCCACAAAAGTACCTCACAAAGAGGATGACTGGCCTCATACAGATGCCCTACACTGACCGTCTCAAAAAACTCCAACTTTACTCTATAGCATATCACCTACTCCAAGGAGATCTCTGCCTAACATATAAAGCTATGTTAAACCCAGAGCTGTTGGACATGCTACACGTAAAGAAATCCCAATCCCTCTGAGCTACATGCTCTAGGGACCTAAACCTTGTCACCACAATAAACAGGACATGCTGGAGGGATAGATTCCTGTCCTAGAGACTTCCTATACTCTGGAACAAGCTACCCATCCATGTCAAGCAAAGTTCCTCATTAGCACTTTTCAAGAAAAATCTTGATGAGTGGATGGTAAATAGGAAATACACCCCAGGGATCACTTCTGTGGCTCTACTCGACAGGGGCACAGGAAATTAACTTTCTTGGGTGGCATAAGCCAGGGAACCTTGTTTGCTAGGCTTACTTAGGCCCTTGGGCCGATAGCCTAGTACTTACCTATGAACCTATGAACCTATATTAGCTGGGGACTTAAATTTACCAGAAATAGACTGGAGTAATATTGATTCAACAACATTAGTAAGGAAATGATTCACAATGTATATTCAGGAACAACAATTTCTTCAGATTATAAAAAACTACCAGGGAACGTAACATATTAGACATTGTTTGTTTTCCTAAGGAAATTACTGTTACTTCAAGTCCAGTTTTACCACAATTGATGTGCAGTGATCACAGGGTTATAAAAGTTACTTTGTTGCTAGAGAGTTTTTCCAAACTGAAATCTAAACTAATGCACAGAAGATTAATTACAGATTACATGGAAGCAAAACATTTACTATGTAAAACTAACAGGAGTGATGTGTTCAGTGGAAAAAATGCAGATGGAATGTGCAATGTTTTGAAAGAGAAATTGCTTGAATGCAAAAAATAAAAAATAAAAAATGTTTAACATCAGGATGTAGGCATACAATGTCAGGGTGTTATATTGCCATAAGAACAAGATACCTGATTAAGGTGAGAGACAAAAATATAAAAAATGGAAGAGAGGCCAAACTACAACTTTGAAAACTTTAATAAACAGGCTGCACAAACAAAGCTGTAGTGAGAGACAAGATCAAGAAAAGTTTGAAGAAAATGTATATAATGATATTCAGCATAACAGGAAACATTTATACAGATACATATGATTTGGAAGGAGTAAAGACATACAAATTGCTAAACTGTCTGCAAATTCTAAAACTTATTCTCAGACACAACAGATTATAGATATATTTATGAAATCTTATCCAAAAACAGTTTGGCCCCACAAAGGGAGGTGATAACTTGTCCAAGTTACAATCAGATAACCTCAGATACTGGAATCAAATCAGATTATATTGAAAAAGAACTGTACAAACTGGATCCAAACAAAGCGCAGGGGGAAGGCAGAATTAGTAATAATGACTTGAGAACACTTCAGCAAGAACTTTCAGTACCATTACGTCAATTATTTACTAGATCATATAAATAAAGGGAGATTCCTCAAGATTGGAGACATATGCTTAGTAAAAACCTGTCTTTAAGGGAAAGAGGAGCAGGACAAACCCAGAGTCATATAGACCTCATAGCTACTTTCATGTTGTGGAAAAATAATGAAGAAGGTAATATTTGATAAGTTATTGTCAGAACTGGATATGTTGGGATTTAAAGCTATATATCTGCATGCAGATGTTGAAAATAGATCTATTGCCAGCTGTAACATGATGTTCTATAAAATATAATAGCTATGAATGAAAAAATGTGCTGAGATGTAATTTCTATAGATTTAACATCAGCATTTGAGAGGGTCATACACAAAACTCAGATCAATAAATTAGAACAACTAGGTATTGATATACTCTTGATAAGATGGATAGCTGCATGGCTTACAAATAGGACATGGCAAGTATCATGCAACAATTGGACAACTGAAACCCTTGGGTACAGTCAGGATGTCCCACAAGGCTCTGTCCTAAGCCCTTACTTGTTTAAATTGTATATTTCAGACCAATTTTTTTTCATCTGAGGTGTTCTACAGTCTATATGCAGATGGCCTGAAATTGGGTAAACTGATTATGTTTGTTAAAGATAAGGCATGCCTGCTAAAGAACTTGACTAAATTGATTATTTGGGCACAGGAGAATAATATACTGATAAATACATCACAAACTAAGCACATGAGATTTGGGAGACATAAACTGAAAGGTGAATATTTATTACAGCACACAGTGATTGAAACTGTAGATTCATTTCAGGATCTGGGTATATGGGTAGATCTAGCTTTGAGTTTTTCTATTCATATTAAACAGTTGGTTAATTATAGTTATAGAACTATAGGTTGTATAAAAAGATTTATAAAGTGTAGGAAATCAGAAATGATGAAATCCTTGTTTGTTAGTTACATTAGACCCAAACTTGAGTATGGAATAACAATATGGAAACCCTATAAGAAAACAAGCATAAGTAAACTGGAAAGACTATAGCAGAAACATACCAAGGGCATACATAAATGTGAACATTTAAGTTATTATGAAATACTAAAATAACTGAACTTGTATAGTGCCTCTTATAGATATCTTATTCGGATATATAGGGCATTTAGATACAACTTCCTCTGCGAATGTTTGTGGTTATCAGAAATTAGTAGTGAATCATCAGACAACATACGTAGAAGATTCTATAGGAATGAGAAGTGTACTAATTGGTTTTCTGAGGAGCAGCTGATACATTGAACAGATTACCAAATTACATTAATGCAAGTACTAGTTTAGATATTTTTAAGAACAGCCTGGACACTTATCATGGGAACAAGTGGTTTGGTATATTAGCAGGGTATATATTGGCAGGGTAGAAGGACATTAATGCTCATGCTTGAAATATTTGTATGTATATATGTATTGGCTCTGCTCTTTATCCAGTGTATTGTGCAGCAGTCCATATAAAGAATCTATTAAAGGGTAAGTTACTCAAAAGATTGAAAAAGATGTTGATGACAATTTTAGAGGGTAGGTGCACAGAGGCAAGCAACCAGCAGCTGCTGAGCAACAACAGAGTGGGTGGAGTAACTGTTAATATACAGAATGTTGCAGATGGGGTTTAAGTGTATGGCTCAAAAAAAAGCATATCAGAGAAACTGCAGACTTTTATTGGGCTTGCACATAACCATCACTTGGATCATATAGGCAACCCATTTTTTATGTATTGTATAAGCTGCAACTCCCAATTAAATAAACCAATTTCTTTCCATCCAATCTCAAACTACAACAGATTTATCCTTTACCAGATATCCTTCTATTCATTGTGCATGTTCCATGTCACACATGCTGAAAGCTGTCCCCTGTATGCATCACTGTTCAAGTACAAAACAAGTGTTATCAGCCCTCTTTCTTTAGTGTCCTCTTCTTCTTAGGTACCATGTTTTCTTCTTAAAGCTGCTGACCTCTTTCATAGGTTCATAGGTTCATAGGTTTATACTAGGCTATCTGCCCTAAGGCATTTATAAGCCTAGCCCAAATTATTGTGGCTTACGCCACCCCTTATATGAAAAAATACTGTGCCCATTAGTTTGTTGTGCCTCTGTCCAGCAGTGACCCAGAGATGATTCCCGGGGTAAACCTACGATCTCCCATCCACAGGTCTAGATTTCTCTTGAACAGAGTCAGCGAGGTGCTCTGCCTCACATGGACCGGGATTTTATTCCACAGCATAGGAGTCTCTGAGTGATAAATCTATCCCTCCAGCACGTCCTATTTATATCCGTGCTAAGGTTTAAGTCGCTTGCTCTAGTGGTTTTGGTGGATTTGGATTTTTTGAGGTGGAGCATGTCCATTAATTCCGGGTTGGACATGGCCTTGTATGTCAGGCACATGTCACCTCTGAGCAGACGGTATGCGACTGAATAGAGCTGGAGTTTCTTCAATCTGGCAGCATATGACAGATTTTGGAGTCCCTTTATCCTTTTGGTGAGGAACTTTGGGGTCTCTCCAATTGCTGCAGATGTCGGGTGAGATACATCCCGAATGGGGCATTGTACTCGATCATTGGTCTGATAAGTGAAGAGTACGGGGAACAATGACCTCACTAGATCTGGATGTGAATCCCTTCATGATCAGGTGGGCAATGTAGAAGGTCTTTCTAACCACTTTAGCAATGTGAGTGTCAAAGAAAGGGCACTGTCAACCTGGGTCCCCAGGTCCCTGATAACCTCTTCTGTGCTTAGTGGATTGCCACCTATATGGTAGCTTGGGGTTACCTTGTTTTTCCCGAAGGGTATGACTATACATTTTTTGGCGTTTAACTTCAGGCCATGGCTCTGGCACCAGCTATCTGTTTCCGTGAGTCCCTTCTGAAGGATATCAGTGTCCGATGCACTTTCCACTATGCTGCCCAGTTTGCACTCATCTGCCAACTTTGTCAGCCAAAGTCCTCCCATGTTGGCCTGTACTTCTGAGAAGTAGATGCCAAACAATAGGGGGCCAAGGACCGAGCCCTGTGGGACACCACTTGTGACGGGCTTGGAGTCTGACACAGCGCCAGCAACTCTAACCCTGTGGGTTCTGTCCTTAAGCCAGTTTGCAACCCATCTTGTGACATATGGGTTTACATTTAAGCTGGTAAGTTTTTCTACAATACCCGAGTGGGGTATTGTGTCGAAAGCCTTTGCAAGGTCAAGGTAGGCTGTATGGACTGCCTTTCCTCATCAATGGCCTTGGTGACTATTTCAAGAAGTCGACCAAGTTCAAAAGGCATGATCTTCCCTTGACAAAGCCAAACTGGGTCGGGTCCAATGTCTGCAAGTCCCCTATATCTTTGTTTATGAGCTCCATTATGATCCTCTCCATAGCTTTGCAGACTAGACTTGTTAAGCTTATGGGCGGTAATTACCAGGGTCCGTGAGGCGCCACCTTTGTGGAGTGGGACCACAGTTGCCGTCGCCACTCCTTGGGCACGATCCTGTGGTAAGGCTGAGATTAAACAGCTGCCTTATGTGCGGGTTTAATTCCTCATTTAGCTCGTGTAGCACACAGCCGGGGACACCATCCGGTCCCATTGATGCTGTGTTTTTAGCTTTAGAGAGAGCAGCTTTCACCTGCGCATTTGAGATGTCCGGGAGGCTACACTCGGCTGGGATAGTTATCTCTCCTTTAGGGAGAGGGGGTTGAAGTTTGCACTGAACCTGTCTGCCAGTATGTTGGCAATGTCTGTGGGTTCAGTGATTTTTGTATCATTTTGGACTAATTCTGAGCATATCTGTGAGTTTCCACCCAGGTTCCTAACATAGCTGAAAAAGGCCTTATGATTGTCCTTTGAATCCATGGCAATTTTTCTCTCAAAATTGGCCTTAGTTGATTTTATGAGTGCTCGTATTTTTTACTAATAATGATCAGGGGTGACTTCCCTTTTATGGATTTTGTTCTATCATGTAATAGCTTTCTCCTCTTATTGTAAAGTTTGTTAATGGCTGGGGTCCACCAGACTGGACGTTTGCCCTTTGTGGAAAGAGTCTTGGTTTTATTTGGGATTGCCTGATCCATGCAGTCCTGGAGGTGTTCATAGAAGGCATTTGTAAGGGCTTCCGCAGCTTGGGTTGTGGTTTCCTCTGACTCAGGGGCCTTGAAGGATACCACACCAGTCTTGAGTAGTGTGAAGTTTGCTTTAGAGAAGTTCTTCACTATGGTCTCTTTTTTTTGGGGTGGGGGGCGGATGTGGATTTCCAGTGAGATTAGTTTATGATCAGATCTCACCAATGAGGGATATACTTCGGTGTGGAGCATTTTGTCCCCATGTTTGTGACAATGAGATCTAGTATATTTTCTCCTCTTGTGGGAACAGTGACTAGCTGTTCCATGGCATTTGAATTTATGAACTCCAGGAACCGTTGGGCTAGAAAGTTAGGGCTTGAGTAATGTTCCCAGTCTATATTCGGGTAGTTGAAGTCACCCAATATGATGGTGTTTGGAGATACATTTATACCCTCCAGTGTCTTCAGGAAGGCTGTGTGGGGTTCCTGAGTTTGAGAGGGTGGCCTGTAGCATGCTACAATTTGTAGAGCAGTTTTGCCTATTGTTAGTTGCACCTGGATGGTTTCCGAAGCTTCATGCGTTGCCACCAACCTGGAGGTGTGAGTATCCTTTATGAATATGGATACAGCCCCTCCTTTTGTGGAGTGGTCCGGGTTTTGGGGCCGGAACGCATGATATGAGGTAAAACCTAATAGTGCCGGGTGCTCTCAGGAGCCTTGAACCAGGTTTCAGTTACAGCACAGACATCGATGTTCTCCATACTGAGAAGGGCCTCGAGTGCGTGCATTTTGAGATTTAGACTTCTGGCATTGAGCAGCATTACCCTCAATTTCTTCCCATTTTGTTTTCTAGGGTGGTAGGTTTAGAATTTGAGCCTTGCCTAAAAAGGCACTATGGGGTGGCAAGAGCCTTAGCCAATATCCGGAATCCAGGGGTGACAGGTGCAAGCCGCCCTTGCGAAGCAGCGTGGCTTGTCAAGCATGTCATCCCAGGCAGACAGACACTGGATCCCCTTTGAATGACACCAGACATTAAGCCAATTGTTAAAGCTGATCATCTTGTCTCTATATTGTGGCATCATTCTTGGTGAAGGAAGGATACTGCTCAGGGTTAGGGTCATACCTGCCTGGGCTACATAATCAGAGAGCTCCTCTATGTCTCTTTTCATGCAGTCCAGGGAGGTACGTCTCAGGTCGTTCACACCAGCATGGACAATGACTGTGTCATATTTGTACTTGCTGTGGAGTGACCCAGTGCTTGTGTTATGTGGCGGATTCTAGCGCCCGATAGGCAGCTTACTGTGACCCTCTCCTTGTTCAGCCTGGTGAGTGGGACGTCAGTGTGTCTGACTATGGAGTCACCTATGACAAGTATGTTTGGTGTTGTATTTGGCCTTAAGGGCTGTGACTGCTTTGCACACTGCTTTTGTGGTTTATGTGTTGCTTGTGGGGTGTCTTGAGGTAGCAGTTGTTTGGGTGTCTGCTTTGGAGGCCTCTGCTGTTTAGGTAAATTTTACTCAGAGCCTCCGAGTATGTCTTTGTGTGTTTATGTGTTTGATTCAGTGGAGTGGTAGCATTATGTGAGGCTGGTTTTGTGGTGTGTGTAGTTGCCTTCTCCTCCTGTCTGGTCTTGCCAGTCCTGAGTTGAGAGAGCTCAGCCTCCAGTTTGGCTAAATAGCTGCATCTCTCGCAAGTATTTGTGTTATGTGGGAGGAGGAGAGGGTTGTCTGTGTACATGAGGCAGTTATAACATTGCCTCAAGATTCCCAGATTCACCAGCTGGACCGAGAGGAGATTGACAACTGACCTTTGGACATGCTAGAATAATATTGGGAAATCCTTAATTGAAAACAAGGGCCAGTGGGGAGTGAGGGTGTAGTGCTTTTAATTTTTAGTGCTGACTTATATAATTGCTTTAGTGAGCAAGTGCCAGGTAACTTGAGTGCAATGTGATACAAGTAACTAAATGCAAAACGACAAACAGTAACTTTCTTTCAAGTGAAACAAGGAAATAAGTACAGTAAGCAATGCAGATATCACTAGTGATCCACAGAAGCGCTGAGAAGTTGCGTATTAGGTGAATTAGCTTCCAGGGAAATAACAAGCAAACAAACAACAAGTATATAAACAAAGCTAGATTCAGTAGGCCTGGATCTAGTCTATGCTAGAGCAAACAAGGTGAACCAATTTCAGTAAGATACAGTTCAAATATTCAGGCACTATAAACCTTTAACCAGAAAATTCCCAGCTCAGAAGGGCAGAGTCCAGCCTCTTCTCCCACAAGAGTGCAGTCCACGAACCTTCTTAATGTAAAATAACTGGCCTGAAGCCCAAGTGCCTAAACCAGAACTAATACACTTGGACACTGGGCTCTCAATCAGCAGTTCCCAACTTAGAAGGATGAAAGCTACCTGTCCTGCCACCACAGTGCTTGCCACAAACCTTCCTAATGTAAAACAACTGGTCTGAAGCCCAAGTGCTTAATCCAAAAGACTTGAATGATAGCTACACTTTAATCAAGTTACAACCAAGCAGTAATAAATACCATTGAATACTTTAGAGAATTATTAG